>NC_048903.1:21151398-21153181 GCF_011077185.1 Oxyura jamaicensis | reverse complement strand
CCCCACTGCCACGGGCAGGGACCCCTCCCACCAGGCTTCCCCCAGCCCCATCCAGCACTGCCAGGGATAAGACATCCACAGCTTCTCTAAGCACCCTGTGCCAGTGTTTCCCCACCCTCATTGTGATGAATGTATGCCTTATATCTAACCTAAACCTACCCTTTTTTAGTTTAAAATCATTACCCCTTGCCCTATCTCTAAAATCCCCAATAAAGAGTCCCTCCACAGCTTTCTCATAGGCCCCTATCCCCCATCCTATTCTCTACATCTCTTGCCATTAGCACTCCTGCCCTCAACTCAATCAAACCTCAACTACGTGGTTTTAAACTTCAGACGTGCACAATTTAAGACTTTAATTTTGCTATCAAAAAGCCAGCTACTACTACTGCTGTTCAGCTCATGTCTCTATCGCTTATTCTTCAATAAGACTACAGTGATTTTTTTTTCCCTTGGAAGAGAAACTGCAACTTTATAAACAAAAGTCCAAAAGAATCACTGCAAAGTCTAAATCCTAACAAACATAATGGGAGCTTGTAAACCTAGAGTTCATAATACACTCAGCATAAAGTCCATGTACCTTAAACCCTGAGCTGTCTGTTTTCAGCCTCAATCGACTACGGGCATATAATGTATGATATAATGCCCACACCTTCTCTATATAATGTTTACTGTGCTACATCTGTGCCTATCTTTAATAATTATGTATCTGGGAACTCTTTTGAAAAACACACACACACACACAAAGACTAATGCATAAATCCTACATGAGTGACTGTTAAAGTACTTTGCATGTTTCACTGTCTCGGAATAATCGTGTACAGCCTCCTAAATTGCTTAAGTTTTCTTAATACTGAAACGTCCCTAAAACAGAACATAAAGAAGGAGCATACAAACAGTAACCTGTACCTACAAAATGAGGTCATGTTTCTGGTTGAAGCAGCCGCCAAACCCTCCCAGCTAAAACACCTATGGCTTGACTAAGAGAGATGTAAGTGGCTCACCACTACTTTGTTTTTATGAATTATGTTACTCAAGGCTGTGTCTGACACCTACCATCTCTGTCCAGCATTTATACTACTGATGTATGCAGAGAAGAGGGCCCTGCAAGACTGAAGAAAACATTTCTCGATACACATCTATCCTCTCTCAGCCCTCACCTGACCAGGTCTCCGTGAAGTTGCAAGAAGAGGTTTTTTCTCTCTTCTCCATCACATATCTCGGAGGCGGGGGTGTCCACTGTACAGAGGACCAGGCGCAAGTCAGAGGAAGCACAAGACATGGAATCTCTTCCATAAACGTACACGCAGCCTCGTCCAGCATCCTCCCTCAGCCAGTCCCTCTCGCGGGAGCCAAACCGAGTCCTATTCAAGCAGCTCCTGCTCCCGTTGCGCTTCACGTTTCTCTGCAAGGAACAGCGGCGTCAGCAGCCGCCTGCCGAAGCGGCTCCCGGCCGCCCTCCATGCCCAGCGTCAGCAGCCGGCCGCTCCGAGCCGACCTCCCCCCGAGGCCAAGCTCCTCGACACCCCCCGCACCCTGGCGGCATGGCGAGACCCAGCCAGACCCGCCGCTCCCGCACCGCCGGGCCCCCGCTCCGGGAGCCTCGGCGCCCCACGGGCCCCGGCCGCGGAGGGGCCGCCAACCCCGTCCCGACAGCGCCGGCAAGGTCGAGGCGGGCATAGCCCCGGGCGCGGCGCGGCGCTACCGCCGCAGCCCCGGCTCGCCGAGGCGCCGCGGCCCCTGCCGCCGAGGCGCCGGGAAGGGCCGGCGGAACGAGGCGGCCCCC
>NC_048903.1:21104267-21150998 GCF_011077185.1 Oxyura jamaicensis | reverse complement strand
TCTCACCTTCAGCACCCGGATGCCGCCGCGGGGCCCGGCCCGGCCCCCCCGCGCGCCGCCCCCGCCCGCCGCCGCCTCGTCCTCCTCGGGCTCCGGTGCCTCCCTGGGCCCGGGCCCGGGCCCCGTCCCGGCTTCCCCCATCGGACGCCGAGACCTCGGACGGCGGCGGCAGCCCCGGCCCCACTCCGCGCAGGCCCCGCCCCGGAAGCGCGAGGCCTTCCGCCGTCGGCGGGCGCGGCCTCAGCAGCAGCACGGGGCCAGAGCGCACCGGGCAGGCTCCCCGCGTCGCGCCGGTGCCCTGGGGCCGGGCGGCCTCGGGGGCGCTGCTCAGGGACCGAGCCGGGGCCGCTCCTCAGCGGCTGCGCTGTCCGCCCGGCCCCCGCCGCGCCTGCCCCTTGGAAGCGTTCGGCTCGGATCCCCGCGTACCGCGAGACGGCGCCCTCCCGCCGCCGTGCGCCCGCCCCTCGGAGCAGCCTGCGGCCCGCGCGGTGAGCGCCAGCGGTGCTGAGTTTCAGCGCGCTTCTGCCCGCGGCACCAGCTCCGCGCTGTGCCCGTTCCTGCTGTTAGTTCAGAGCTCGCTCCGGACAGGCTTTCCACGTTCCCACCCTTGGGCTAAGTGCTGCGCTAAACGCTCACCGCGTTAGACGCTCACCGCGTTACGCTTCCTTTAAGTTTCCTGCCTTCCCGGGCTGCCCGAGCACGCTGCTCGCAGCGTTGCGGATCTGCTCTCGGCGCGTGGCCCCCTCGGAGGGCATAACCGAGTCACCGCTGCCGCCACGAGGAAGGAGAGGCTTCCCTGCTCCCAAAGTTTCGCCCTGCGCCAGAACCAATGACTACAGCCACTGAGCTACTGCTGCCGCACAAACTATTTCTGAATTCTCAGCAGTAGCTGGAGAGCTCTCCTGTTTAAAAACTGACCGACAACCTATCTTACCAGGAAGGTTATGTGCTCCCCAGCACACATCTATATCTGGCAATACAGGAGAGTGCCGAGGAAAAATGCAGTTCTGTTAGAAAACATGGTATTTAATAAATGCTTCTGTGACTAGAAAACGAGGAACCTTATAGAACGCAGGTTTATTACTGTAATGGATAATGAGATTACAACAATCCTTGTCTCTCCAAGGTACCTGGAGTACAAAGGGGGATTTCTTCGTCAGTAAGGAAATCATGATTAATGCCAAATGCAAGCTGCAGGCACGAGAGAAAAAATAAATTCTTATGTTCAGATCTTATCACACCTGGATGGATATTGCTGAGGGTAGTTGAAAAACTCTTTCAGGCTATTTTCAGGCTATTTGACCTGGAACAGTTTAAGGATTTTTATAGTTGTCTACACTCATTTTACTCTCCAAAATTTCCTGAAAGCTTTTTAAACTCTACCCTTATTTCATATCATCTGACCTCATCATGGCCAAACAAAAATCAATGAAGCCTGTCCCACTGTACTTGGAAAAAGCAACAAGGCAGTTTTAAATCATGGAATATTGACTCATTTTATTAGTCACTTCATAATTTGTTTCAACCAAAAGACAATACACACAGAAGTCTAATGCATCCCATGTAAGTGTTTACATCCGTTATGCTCCTCACTCACCTAAGCATTTATTTAAATTTTTCATATCTCAAAAAAATAGGTCTGCAGAAGTTAGAATGACACCAGGCTCCCTGCTTAATGGCATGTTTTTATTTTGGTGGGGGGTTGTGGTGTTTGTTTGTTTTTTTATGCTATCAAAGAGGTGTGATGGGGCTCTACGTAAAATGTGAATTACAGCATCAGGAAAGGAAAAGTAATATACAGGAATAGAGTGAAAGTTTAGAGGGAAGCAGTCCAGCAGCTCCTTCCCTCACAGCCCCCACGTAGAAAATGAACACATAGAAAGCACAACCAGCAGGTCTAAAAAAGCCATCTTTGCCGCTCCATCTTGCGGCCAGTACCAGCCCCAGGGAAAGGACTAAGTCACTTTTCCCATCTGTTTCAGCATCTTCTGAGTTAAATATCCAAGGTACTGTATAGGTGGCAGCTCCCTCACTGCTATTGCTTCAAAAAGTTGTTCAAGGCCGTATTTTTTACCATCAGAAAGTGGATTGAGTTAAACCTTGGGACTTTCCCACATCTTCTCTCCCTTCAGGCCCATTACAGCCACTATTCCTTCTGTCCTCTCTTGGCTCAAATACATTCACTTGAAAAACAACAACAACAGACATTCAAACACTCCCAGCTCTAAAGTCTGCAATGCCAATATTAGTAAGATTAGCCATGAAATCTGTATCTTGCTCCCTTTATATCCTCCATATATTGAAATAAGGAAACTGTTGACCAGACCTACAAGAACTGTTGCATTCCACTGGTGGAAAAAGGGCTCACTGCCCTTGGACTGCTTTATGAGGCAGTTGAGTACTCTCCAGTAAGAAAAAGCAACAGCACGGAGGTTAAAAGGTGCATCTAGGGTCAAGGAGCAAGCAGTGGTATTGTGTATTGCAGATAGAGAAACCTGTGAAACCTGGCCTTCTTTCTGGGGTCTATCAATATTTCCTTCCATCCCTTAGGAAAAGGAAGGAAGAGAGCTCCAAGAATAACAGGAATGTTCAGCTGCTATAATGGAGTATTTCATAGCCAAGGGATGTCTTCAAGAAGAATACCTTTCAGGCACATGCACCACCTCCTTGAGCTTGACTCAGAAATATGACAACATATTATCCAAAACACAAACACTTCTGTGCAAAGGCAGCTGAAGGATACAAGAACTGATGAGGAATTTACCCTAAAAGCTTAACAGAGACCAACAACAAAATCCATCTGTTCTACAGGACAGAAAACAAGTCTAAGAGGGACAGGATAAGTTGTTCCCAGTTATGCTGTGACAAACTGGCCAGGTGAGAGGCCACTTACGTCCTTCTCTCTATCTTACCTTCCTGCCGCAGTGCTCTTCTCAGCAAAAAGGAATGGAAATTGAGATGTACCAACTTTGAGTAAAAGTGACCCTCGTACAATTCTGAGAATGGGAGAGCTCATGGGGCTTTCAGAAACTAAGGTGAAGACTTTCTATTAGTTTGCTATCTGGGACATCCTCAAAGCTCACTAGAGGCTATATTGAACACATTCAGCATTGCACACTAAGGAGTTTGAGCCAGTCAGGTGTTGAACAGTCACAAGTACAATAAAAGAAGTAAATGCTCAGCACCCAAAAAAAGATATTGATTCAACCATTTTCTGCAAGATTGCCTGTTTCATGATGCTTCAGCTAGAAGCAAAGTACTATCTTTGCACTGATAGCTCAAGCCCAAGACCCTGCCACAACCCTCAATCAATTTTAAGGAAATCATACGTCATTCTTGCTAGATTTTATAAACCTATGGTGGTGCCTCTTTCAATAGAACAAAACTCTTTGCTAAACCAAAGGCCCAAACCAGTCTTCCTATTAAGGCAGCAAAAATGCCTTCCAAGAGAAACCAAACTTATTCCACATACCAACAATTAAAGTCAGAGACACAGTCAGTCCTACATCATATTACCTACCGTGAGTAAAACCAAAACAGACTGAACAACCTTTCTTGGCCTCCCACTACAGATTCAAGGGCAGAATAGGTCTTTAATTTTCCTTAAGTGCACTGTGAAGCACTCCTCCGATATTTCTGGCAAGGACTGGAACCTAGTGTTATTACTTTTGCAGACACAAAGGGCTGGGTTTAAGCTTGCTGTCAGAGCACTGAATGATCATCACATTTAAAGCCCTGTAACAGAAAATCAAGCAGATGTACCTGCCACCTGTTTCTTTTAAGAAAGCTTTGTGGTTGGAAGCTGGGGTACCTTCAACTTACTAGCACACTAATGAATGAAGGCCTATCATTCCCTCTTCATCCCCAGAGTGTGCTGAACACCTGAATAGTTTTGTCACACTGTGCCGTACATCCTATACATTGCCTCCATTAGAATTCATAGAACTCTTACTACCTCAACAACAGTTTACACTAGGAAACATAACCGAATACATCTTTCTTTAAGCTTAGAAGAGTACTGGACCTCACATCTTTGGTTCCAAATACTCAAAAAAAAAAAAAAAGGCTTTCATTCAAAAAAAGTTATGTTCCTTTCAGTCTGAACCTGAACTAACACAGATTTCTCTGGAAGGGGAGCAAGGAGCCAACTACGAGGATCAATTAAGTAACAAAATGGGAGAAGGCCTCTTTAAACCGCATGGTTTTTATTTCAGTGCCAATGTTACAGATACAACACAAATATCCCAGTCAGAAGTAAATCAAATGGAATCCAGGGGGTCTACAACAGGCTCTGGAAATTAATCTGGGGAGAAGGTCTGGAATAACTGGGAAGAACAGCTCTGCAGCATAGTCTCTGATGAGTCTCCCAGCAGGCAATAGGACCTTTGCTCAAAGACTGATCCACAAAACTGAATACATCTTTTCTACCCATAAACCACAACTAATGGGTCAAAAGGCTTTGAAATTAATCATGGTAGAAAACCAGCTGTTCCTTGGATCTCTGCATCTCTCAGACATCACCACACTTTCTGGGGAAGCTACAGAAGACTGTGAATCTGCATGGTTGCAGCCACTGATGGAAATAAAATTCAAGTGTAAGGTCTTCATTTCCAAGTACAGCACCAAAGCAATTTTATCAGCTTTCACTGGCACCTCTTTTCCTGCACTGTCCCAGGTTTGCAGATGAAGTCCCAAGGCCTGACTTGCTCTTAGTATGCAACACATGACTAAGAGGTATGTGTAAAAGTAATGCACTGAATAGGCCATAAAAAGCCTTCAGCCCCTTCAGACACAGGGGATACAAGAAGAACAAGGCAGGTCACCCTAATATTCTCCAAGTCCCCATTTTGAGCCCCAGATGAAAATGCCTGAAGATAATCCAGCTAGTAATGAACAAAAACACACCTTGCCCTCCCCGGGGGAAAAAAGACAGCAGAAAGAAGGGGCAGCTGTTCACTTGCTGCAGAGACAGAGTTTCCCTGCAAGAAATTCCAGACTTCTCTTCCAACCAGGCTGTGTTTCTGGGGTGGGGGGGAGGGACAGGGAAGGGAGGGAATGTTGCTTCTGGCTGTGAATGCATGTGTGAGGGAGTGCAGAGTAGCCTCCACAAGCCACCAGCCTCATCAGCGGAGGAGAGGAGATTAGTCTTAACAGATATGCTTCAAAGTCAGCAATCACTTCAGGAAAATTCCTCCTCATCAGCAGGTCTCATCTGTTCCCCATGCCCATGGTGCAGTTTGGGGGATGGCCAAGGATCACAACCTTCTTCCCAGAGTTCTTTTGATTGGGTGGGGAGAGAATAAGAATGGTGCCAGAGCCTCACTGCCAAGACTGAGGGGGGAAGTTGTTGACTTCTGCTAGATCCTGCATTGCTGAGCCCTTGTGATTATATGTCAACTTGATCCGCATTCGTAGTTGTTGCTACAAGAGAAAAAAAAAAATAGGTCTTCATTAAAGGTCAGCAAATCTCCCCAACTCTAGCTCCCCATCCCATATCCCCTGTGAAGACAAAACACAGCCAACAAAAGCTTGATGGTAAAATGTGCTGGGTAGGCTATGACACTTCAGATAAATACTTAATCCAGTCGGATGTTTCTTGTTCACTATAGTTCTCAGATCAGGTTCAAGTTTTCTCAGAAAGATTGTAGCACATCTTCCACCCACGTCTCTCTCTGCACTGGCCCTGCCCTCACAAACACTGAGGTCCTTAAACACAACAGTAACTGTCTTACAGTCTCAATTAACAACACAAGAAAGCAGGAGGCAGACCTGGACCCTGCTGCACTGCACAAGGAGAGGTATCATTCCCCATGCTAGCTGTTCACTCAGAGAAGAAGTGGTCTGGAAACTTCAAGTATTACATAGGTCAGTAGCACTGGATGAAATAGTCTAAGAAAGACTGGAGAAAGCATCTCTAAGAACATTTCTTCCTGCTGTGGGTAAATGATGGAACACCTCAGACATTGTTTGTCTGTCATCCAGATACTAGGCAGCCTTTAATAAAAGGCCAGAGCTCCAGCCAGGTTGTTATCCTCACAACTACAAAAAAATAGTTTGCCAAAAACCCTAAAAAGAAAAGCAAGAAGTTGGCTTTTTCTGGCTCTTTTATCCATACCAGACAAAGCCTACAATGAAATACGCAAAAAGAATAGCAGAGGGAGGAAAGGAGGATAAAAACTGCTCCAACCAGCCTCAGGATAAAGGATATGATCACTAATAAACACCAACTTTATACCATTAGATCAATATAATCAGTATCAATTTGTTTTATTTGGTACTGCTCTGGGTAACTGGCCATTCCACTGTAAGAGTATAATCACAGTCATCCACCTTGAAGAGTTACATTCGAAGACCTGCCAGTCTTTCACCCTGTTTATTACAACTCTCCCCATCTTTGCTATTAGTCAGTGCAGCAGAATGGCTGTCCATTTCAAGGTGAGCAGACTTTTTTTTTTTTTTTAAACAACACTGAGAAGACAAACAGCTACCTCCTAAATAATAAAACTCAGGTTGTTTCCCTCAGAATATTCCAGGTAACTTACACCATCTTGTGGACAGGATTCTTGCAAAGCTAGAGATTGCTACTGACTTCAAGTACATAGGACAGTAAGAGATGCATGAATGCCTGATGTGGAAGAGTTAAGAAACAATGCAGAAGGCAGTGAAATACTAACTTACATCTCTGTATTCTCAAGTATTCAGAAGAGTTCTGATGTATCAGCAAAAAAGCATATTTCAAGCTTGTGCAGCCCATCTGAGATGGATGTATTGTGACTTCTGTCACTTTAGAGGAAAGCTCCGAAAACCTTCCAAGTTCAGAAAATACCTTTCATGTGATCTTTAGCACTACTGTGATTCAGACACATGGAAATTCATATCGGATTTACGAGACAGAATAATTACTGTAATTACTCTTGTGCTTTACTATAGGCAGAGGGGAGTACACTGCTTCGTAAAAATGAGGGGAGACCATGGGAACCATAAAAACTGTGCACTAGAAGACAGTCATTTCAGTGAAATCTTTGGCTAGGTGTTTTGTTTTGTTTTAAACTTAGACATCAATCTAGCAGTAATACTTAATATCTAGAGCAGTACATAAGTGTTAAAAAAATGTATACAGCAGGAAGATCTCAAGGGTGTCCTACAAAGGATGATTTAAAAAACAAAACAAACAAAAAACACACACACACAAAAAAAAAAAAAAAAAAAAACACTTTTCTTTCTGATGCCATCTGAATACTTGCAAAACCTCTTAAGGAGGACCCACGGGTCACACCCCTCCCTCCCAAGTCTGTTTTCTCTCAGTCTTGGAAGCCTCTCTCTGAAGACTGTAAAACAGATGGAATTATGTTTAAACACAGCTAAAGACTTCCCCCCCTCAACCATTTAAAAATATACTCATCACATATTAAATGAGGCCACTTGAAAAAACAATTTTTGAAAAAAGTTTGGGTCAGAATTTTTTTGTGTAACAGACTTCATTCAAGAAGTGCCCCTGCAGACAGCAAGAAGGAATGTTAAATATATTTATATGGCAAGATGCTTGCCTTTCAGACTTCATTTTTACAACACAAACACCAGGTTCTGCTCCTCTAGAGAAACTATCCAGAAACTTGTTTAAAAACCACGCTGATGCAAAAGACATCCACAAAGTCAAAAGAATGAGTCTGTTTTAAAAGTATAACCAATAAGTCAAACCTGTGTCCACGGCCCTCTGACTTTTTCATAACTTTTTCCTAACCCTAACCAAAATGATTGTCATTACAACTCATCATTCCCTACCTTATTGGAAATGCAGCCTAACCAGACACAACTAAATGCACAACTCCATGACAATGTCTGTAACTGTTCTCAGAATCACTCACCTTCTGTGGATTCAGGACTTTAATGACCTGTGTGATGGTCCCCGAGTTAAACGCAGGGATGACACTGCTGCTGGGAGACAGGAGCTGCAGCTGGAATGTCTGAAGAAAGGGCAAAGAGAAAAGTTGATGCTTAATCAAATAAGTCAAGTAATCAGTTCTTCAGTTCCCTATCTGTAAAGGGCAAAACGCTGGCCCACCTGCTTTCTATGTAAAGAAGATCCAGGTGGCACGAATATTTGGGGGTGAGGACTTACTGCAGTGTATCAAGATCAGCAGTGATGCACTGTTTCAAGCATGACTCAAGAGTAGCAGCTGAGGCTGATCAGCACATTTCTAACTTCAGGGACCCACTCTCTCCCTAATGCCTGCCTATGGCAGGAATAAAACTTAGCCAAACTAAAGTTAGAACATTATTAATTCCCAGAAGTGAGATTCCCAAAAATGGATGCATATTCCCAAACTTGGACATTTCAATTATAGCCTGCTTAAATGGTCTGCTCTACTACCAACTAGGCAGTTTTTGTCTCCTGCATTTTGGGCAGCAGCTAAATCCAAGGACAGACATTTCACTGCTTTTAGGAAGATAGTTACTAATAGCTATACGGGAATATGTTTCAACTTTAATAAGCAGCTAAAAGCTTCAAAGGATCGTTTTCATGTATTCATAACTGCAAAGAATGTGGTATATTTCTTAGAAACTAAGAATAAAGGGAAAGATTAGTTTTTATTGACCCAACATTTTCCTGGGTGTGGTTTAGCAATCTTCCTAGAAAAGGATGATTTTAAAAGATGATTTTATCCCACCAGATATAATCTAATCTGACAGAAACCCATATTCCACTCCATTTATAACCTTTTGTTTCAGACTAGAAAGGAGATGACCAAACTGAGCACTAGGAGAACCCTATTAGCAACCCGGCTTTTAAATTCTTTTTTTTTTTTTTTTTTTAAACCATGCTGCATGTTTCTATCTACATGGAAGTAGACATCAGGAAGTACTTGCAGCTGGCCCTCTACCTGTTGATGTAGTTGCCCTAAGTGATTCTACCTTTGGTACTGCAGCTTGGAAAACAAAATCTGTCATATCCAGTTCTGTGCTGTTGGAGGCCTGTATCGTGATTACAGTGACACTGGGGTTGGTGTTTGACCTCTCAAAGGTGAAGTCAATCTTCAGGCCATTCTTATTGTATGCAGTAATTGAGGGGATTCCTGCAGAAAAAAAAAAAAAATCAGGAGACTTGCAGAATCAAGAGACCATTCTCAGCATCACAGAAGTCATTTCCATTACACCCAGACACAAACTCTTCTGAAGATTTAACACCCTCCCTTCTCCTCCAGTGTCTGTTACATTCCACAATGACATCTTTTTATTTCTATCCCTAGCTGCTTCTTCTGCCATGGAACCTTCAGCTAAGGATTTACATGCCCCTAACCTGCAGCAATATCATTGAAGAGAGGCTGTGATGGCAGTCCATCAAGCAGGAAAGGAGGCTGTGATATCTGTGGTACAGGGGCAGGTACCGGAGAACCTACAAGAAATGTTGGAAAAATACTAAATTTAGCTGTCACAAAATGAAGAGTAATTACTCCTTCTCCAAGTTATCAACTGATGCATATTGTATTTCTATATAAGAGACTCTACAAATAGTTATTTATGTTGTCATTTGCTCCTTCTCTGCTTTTACTCAATGAGGACTGGCTCCTCTTAAGCTAGCAGGCATTCAAATAGAATAATTTCTCACATCTTCTTATCCTCTCTGAAAGGCTCACACCTTTCCCAGGCTGGAATGTAAAAAACAAAAACCAAACCAAACAAAAACAAAACAAAAAAATTCACAAGTTCTACAATCTAATCGTTGAGAGTCAACGTGTGACATTATTCCCTGATTCCCACCTATATACAAATATGGATCCTGAAAAGAATAATCATGAAGACAGGTACTTAGAGTGATGAACTAACCAGCCTTTGCACCTTCAGCAATCATCCTGACATCCCACCCCAGGACTGGGGATGTAGACTTCAAGAGATACAGCTTGCTTACCTGTTAGGTTGAGGTCTCCCAGTAGGTCAAGGAGCTCCCCACCAGCAGAGGCTGGCTTGCTTGTAGGTACAGTGGGGATTACAGGTGTTATATCACTTCCCCCCAACAAGTCCAACAAATCATTTGCCTAATGAAAAAAAATAAAATAGTTACATATTCATCTTTCTGCTACTTTCCCTTACAAATGCAACAGATTCCACTTGCTCTCAGATTAAAGACAAGAGCTACTGACCGATCAGAGAGGTTCTTAGTTTGGCTATGGTCCCAAGCCCTGTGAGAAATCTAGCTTCCATGCTATTGGGGCCACAGTGATTAGTAAAGGATGGAGTTCACAGACACTAAGACAGGTTGGGGTATATATATGGCTTTTCCCCGCTATGCTCTTGCACTCCCCACAATAACCTCTTCCACACATTCATTCTTGGCACTAGAACCATGAAAATAGAGTTGTGATGAGATTCATCACCAGGCCAGAACTAGCAAAGAGGCAGGAACAGGGAGGGAAATGGTCTCAGCTTACTGTTGAAAGAGCAGTGGCTAGTACTGTGGTCTGACAGGCAGTGGAAACTTATCCTAGATCAGTTTCCATTACCTGGCTACCAGGCTGCAATCCAGAAGGTGGAGGTTTGGTTTCCAGTACCGCTGGCTCTGTCTCTCCATTGGTCTGTACAATCTCAGTAGGGCCATTTGTGGTGACTTTCTCCATTACCGGCATTCTCTCAAGCAGGGCTGGCCTGAAAGAAGCTGACATAGTTACACTGTGCCATCTTCCTGGATCCCAATCCAAACACTCAAACGTTCAAGAGAAGATATACACAGAACAACCTGCCTTTTCTGCTGTCGGGGCACTGTAAGACTACGTGATATCTTGAGGTGGTTGGAAATAATTCCTGACATTCTGTGCCACTATAAACATATTAGCTGTCAGTTGAAAACCAAACAAACCCTCCTGCCTCCTGTTTTCTGCTAGCACTAGACACAGTTTTCATTATGGGGCTAGGATAACAAGCCAAAGATTAAACAACTGAGCAATGGTGGATCGACTGCAGACACAGGACATTTGACTCTTCTGTTCCGTATCCAATTGAGTCAATAAGTCAGCTGATTGACTTATCTTTGCAAGAGGGTTAACCACTCAGAACAGATAAAGCTGGAAAAGCAAACCACCATGCTCTCGTTTAGCCAAGTTCAAGTCTCAAAAGACTTTTAAGTTCAGTCCTCAAGAGCACCCTCCTGAAAGGATACAGAAACTGAAGAAGAAGAGGCACAGGAGCCAGAATCCTGACATCAAAACTAAGTAGCAGCAAAAGTCGTACAGGGAAAACTGATCTATGATACAGGGAAGACCATTACCCTTGAGGATCAAGTCACAAAGCCTGCATGAAACGAGTAAGTCCTACTGTCTATGCATCTTTTGGGCTGAAAAAGTGTCCCAGTGCCAATAATTCCAACAATGGGCCAAGTTTTTGACCATGAACAAAGTTTTAATGAGCAGAAACTATTAAACACTGACTTTTACACTGTAATGAACACTAGAATGTGTGTGTGTGTGGGGGGGGAACACTAATACTCTTTTATAAAACTGAGTGAAGTTCACACATTTTTCTGAAGCAAAAAGCTTCCCGAAACGATGAACACCATACTCTGGTATTGGATCAAAAGCCAGCTGATCTCCAGATATTGTTATCTGCAGTGGTTACCTTAGATCAAAAGGCTCTCATATTAGATTTTTTCCTAACGCATTCATAATGTCTCATGTGAAGGCCTAGGCAGCTCACTAACGTGACTCTTCCAAGAGCACAATCTTAGTTTCTGCACAAATCCCATGGGAAGAGATAAGAGGAAATCATATGGATGTTGTGTCCTACACACAGAGGATAGGATAGTACCTATGAAAAAATCTGTGAAAAGCCTTTGAAACAAGGTTTGGAAGCCCCTAAAAGCTTATGCAATATTTAGTCCAGTGACACCCATTTTTTCCTCTATTCCTATCTAGATTTGAGAATGAATACTCCTCCATCCAACTCTAAAAGCTACCTTTTTCCACCACACTAGAACATGGTAGTTCTGATGCTTCCAAATCAGGCAAACAAAGATCAGACCTATTTTCAAAATAGCATTTAATCTAAATGACATCTTATGGAAAGTCTTCAAGGATGGATGAAGTTAACTCCCAGATGTTCAGTCTTATGTTCTTCATGGAATAGCCAGTACAGTGCTATGTATCAACAATAATTTGTCGCACATAGCAGATTAACGACTATTCTATAAAGAATTACAGCTTTGGTTATTGCAACAAAGAGCGGTTTGAACTATCTCAGAAAAACAACCACTTGAGTAAAACTATGATGAATGGGAAACTCTCAGTGATAACATACAAGGAAATCAACATGCTCAAGAATTGTAAAACAAGGATGCTGAGTGGTGTAGAAAAGTATGACTTTTCAGACAGAACTTGAGATTTTAAACAGACACTACAAGAAAATAGTAAATTAAAAAGATATTCTGAAAAACTGAAAAGCGTTTTCAGAATTACCTCAATTTCAGAGCACTGCTTAGGAGAAAAGGTCAATGGATATCTGCATGTTTATTCTAAAGGCACTTTAAAATCAATTTGAAACTAATGATTGGTAACACTAGTATGGTAAAAGCTATCTGCAGTCACTCGCTTAGATAGCAAATTTAATATTCAACACCTAAAAGTGAACATTAACCAAGTCCAAGCTCAGAGCGGGTCAAGCATTTTGGTACAGAATGACTGATCTCAAAACAATCTCCCAAGATATGCTATGTTCTTAAAACACTCAATAATCCTACAGAGATCAGGGAGGAATTATAGCTACTCTATACTCCTACCAGAATCACAAAATAAAGCTCTATGTACTATGCAGAAGATCAGAGCAGATTATTAGCCTTTTCAAACATTCAAACTCATCAACACTTACCTCATGTGATCGTATTTTTTGAAAAGTGCATTATATTCCACTGCCCGCTGCTGTAGCTCCACATCAATGCTGCTGCCATAAATGGAAACTACCTTCTTAATGCGACTGTGGGGAGAGGCAAAAAAAAACAAAAAAAAAACACTATGGAATTCTCAACAGCGGGCAATGAATTAACGTGTCATCCAGAAGACATTATTTGACACCCTGCTCAACAGCTGTCCTGTATAAGTGATTTGAAACAGTAGTCACTGCTGTTTTCTTGGAGTGCCTATACAACTTCAGTTTTTGAACTGTCGCTGTCCCTCCCCAACATAGTCAACAGGTAATTAATACACCATCACAAGATATATCATACCAAAACTCAACTACTCACAGTCAAGCCATCAGTAGGAAACAAGGCTATTTTTCTCCCCATCAGGAAAAAAAAATAAGAACTGGAAAGAACAGTCCACTTAAAGGGCTTTCTTTCACATTAATGAATTTTCATGCAAGAGTAATGTGACTCAAAGTCCCCACACAGTAGACACATCCATAAACAGATAAAACAGCACAAATTAGCGGAAGACTTCCAGACTGCAAGCAAAGGAGGACTGTAAAAGCCAGGAAGAAGACTCTTAACCATGGAAGTAGAACATGTCCAAGGAATACTTCTACTGAAGACAACTGATGCCAGCATATGTGCAACAAACCCCTGTGCAGAACAGCACCAATAAGAACTCACTTGACAGTGCAGGTGAATCTTGTGGAAAGCTTCATGATGGCAGTGAGAGCATAGCCTCGTGTAACAGATGCAGACATATTAGATATCAGAATGCTTTCTAAAATATCAAGAACTTCATCTTCTGTTACCTGAAAAGGTACAAAAAGTTTAGGCTGAGTCAGACAGAAGCTTTGCAGCAAACCTTTCAGAGTATACTGTAAAAAACTTGTTTCTTGCTTAACAGGTATTTCCTATCTCCTCAGTACCTTTGTGAACCCACAGCATATATGCACAATGTATGAAACAGATGCATCCAGATGAATATCTTACGATACTACAGTTTTAAAATAAAATTCCTGTTCCTTCTTTCTGTTGGAAAGAAGGTTTATCACCAAAATACACAGCTAAAACCCTGGCAGATACTGTGCAAGCTAGATGTGCACCAAAAGCACACTGCTCTGCCCAGTGTAGCTACGCTTCTCAGAGAGGAAGCTGGCTATGTTTATATTGCCCATGCCTATAGCATGCAAATGAGTTCCCCATCAAGGGTCCATCATAGACACCATTAATAGGTAAGTGCTGCAAGCATTTCCCTCAGATAGCCAGCATCAAGCAGCTCCAGCATCAGCCATGTATACACTTGCTCTCTCAGGCTATACCTGTATTGGCTCCTCTTCTTCACACTGACCAGACACCAGAAGATCTCCATACTCTCCTATGCACCAGGAGGCCACTTGCACCAGGGGCTGCTGTTGGAAGAAAAATCAGACACCTAGATAAATGCATTCTGGTACAAAGTAAACCACCACCATCTCCCAGAGCAAGTTTAGGCCTCCTTCCAGCTAAGCAAATTTCCCATAGCATAAGAAACATGGAATTCTTGATCAAATTCAATATTCATACAAGAAAAAATAGAACAGGAACATTTAGAAGACATGCCTCTTCTGCAATCTGTCCCTTGGAACTAGACAGCATGATGCTAACTTACCTTGGTATGCTTAGTAAATATACTTATTGCAGTATAATGGGTAAACCAAAGCTGCTTGTATTGGGTATTACCTGGGAGTAATCACCAAGGATGGCTTTGTAGAGTCTCTGCACAGTGTAGGCATGCATCTCCACACTATTAGTTATTAGCTGAATCAGGTTGGGAACAGCATCATCACGAACATAACTTCCTGCCTGCAAGAACGTATTCAAGAGAAAAATAGAAGCTGTTAGGTTTCACTATCTGACTTCTCAGTAACAGCCAGCATTGACTGATATCCTTCACAAAGCCTGAACGCACACATAGAAATCCATATCCTCATCCTCAGGTACTTTATGGTTGATTTTGAGCAGTCTCAGCTGGTTAGAAGTACAGGACAGTACATTCTCCTAATGCACTCAACTATAGCTAGAGAAAACCATACTGTAAATATCCTGAAATTGTCTGTTGAGGATAGGATATGGACATAAGAATCCTGTGCTATTTCTATACCACAGAAGGAACAGAACACACACAAGAAAATGCCTTCCACTTAACAGACAAGTTAAGATGCTTTGTGGGCAGAATGCAGCTTTTTCAATCACTTCCTCAAAGCTAGACTCTACACCAAATTAGCAAAGGACTCAGGGACTCGTCTATCTCTTTGGTCAGATGACAGGAATACGGAGCTCAGATTGAAAAGCCCACATCAAGAGCAGAAAAGTAAGTGGGGCAATGCATAAATCACAGTTTTGTTGCTGAAGAAGAGATGTACATTGCTCAAAACCTGCCTGTTTAGACAGTACTCTGGAACTGAGAACAGATCATGGAAAAAAAAAAGGAAATTAAGTGAGCCTGATTAGGTCAATTAAGTGAAAACCCAGCTAGCAAAACCAGGAGCTGATGACATTCTTCTGTGTTAATTCTCCTAAGTCTGGTAAACTGGATATGATATTTATCTGTAAGAATCTGCACTGAGTAGTCTTATGAATATAACTTTATAAAGCTTTATAAATGGTTTCCCTACCAGTCAAGGGAAGGAAGTTACTTTAATAAGAGGGAGTCCTCTGAGAGAAATGTTCACAATCTACTTTTAAATGGAAATCAACTCTCTGTTCAGAGCAATCCACATTTCTCAGTTTCAGGGTGGCACAACAGCACATTGAAAAGTGAGTCTGGCTCCTCAACTTGTCAAATCTGAACACTCAGACTAACTAAGTAAATTTCTTCCCACTTCTTCATATCAGAGAATACACTACCTACTCAAGCTATGCTCTCTTCCCCTCGTTTGCCAAAAACACTACTCCGTTCCACCTCAACTATGATGCTTATACAGAAATTCACATAGTAAAAAAGTAATAATCAAACCCAAGCTAGAAAGCTGTTATAATTCTATTAAAAAGCTTTGATAAACTCAACTTGGAATAATTTCAAGAAACTGTTTCAACCCTCCCTCTCCGCAAGTCACTTAGTGCTGTGTTTACTCTCTCTTGAAAGGATTGTATATTGGAATGACAGCACAAGAGTTGCCCTGACTTAGAAGCTAATGCACTTACTTCGGTCGATACAAACTCTGCTATGCAGTCTTCTTGCACGTTTCAGAAATCATACATTCTCTAAAATTTTCATTCTAAAAATGAAATGGTCATATTTACTTTCTGACTAGCTGCCTTAGGTCACTATTATGTAAGCGCACTTAAATTGTGTATTGTAACATTTATTATCTCTCAGCCTTTATAGCTGTCTCCCACTCTGTGATAGCTTCCTACAGAATTCAATATTATTTATTTAAGTCAGACAAAACACAGGCAATTTCACTTACCGTTGTTAAGACTCTCATGATTGTGTCTATGTGCCAGCGTTTGGAAGGAGCATATCTGACAAAATTAGAAAAAGAATCAGAGCAATAACCACTAGCCTTCAACACCACTAAGAAGCCCACAGTTAACAGAACCTCCCCTTTTTGGTCACCTCCCGGCTTACTGCTTCCTAGAAAAAAAATCACATTCTTTAACTTTCTGTATTAATGCTGACACTGGAATGCTGAGTAAACATGCAAGTCTGTAGAATATAGCACAGCCATGCCTTGCATATACAATACTTCAAAGCAAAGTCAGGCTGATGATTATAATGGCTCGACATTAGTAAGATTATTTCACTTGTACACCTAACTGGGGAGAGTGGGCATGGAGGTGTGTGGAAGGGACACAGGGCCAGGGTGTCAGCACAATGATTTTTCCAAAGAACAGTAGAAATCAATATGCTAGACTGGTTTAATGATATGAGAACTGCCCACAAGGGAACATTAGTGTGCCCTGAAGCACTGGTGTGCTCTGTTTCTCATAGGAGGTAAAAACTAAAACTACACACAGGTCAGCAAATGGGCAAATGGAGAAGATATGATCAACACATTCTTTTATGGGGCGGGGAAGGGGATAAATAACAAAAAATGCTTGTAATTTTGAAAACAGACAAATTAATGGGAAGCAAATTGACCCCATACTTTTCTGCAGCAAGAAATATTCCAGATGCACAGTCTGCCTTGAACTCTGGCTCACAGGAATCTAGGAAATATAGCAACTCCTTCATCATTCCACGAACATTGTTCCCATTAACAAGAGCAAAACTCAGTTCCATTGCACGCCTACAGCAAGGGACAGAAAACAAAGTATATTCACCTGGAGAAGTAAACAAATCCAGATACTCAAATGCACTTACCTTTTAAACGAGATAGCAATCTTTATTAATCCTGTGAGAAGAGCCTCCCATATGTACCAGTATTATCTTATTCATGGGCAGACAAGAAATACCCACCAGAGAAAACTATAAATGCATGGAGTGGGGCAGGTGGAGTCCCCCTGAGATGTCCTAAAAGACTAGGAATATTTTTCAGTAGAGTCCATCACCATTGTCTGATGGCCCAGTTATTTGTAATTATATGCTTGTCATTTCTGACACAACTGCAATGAGAAAGTAATACAAGCAACAACAAGCTTTCCCCAACTTCAGGGATCTTAAACACAGAAGGAACTTGTTTTCTTCTCCATCGATTAGAGATTCAAATACAGTAGAGCTGATAAGCTTTATTGTATCTTGTCAGATAGACTATATAAGACTTTTAGAACTCCAAATTACCCTGGTGCTCTTTTCAGAATTTTGTTTTCATTCCTTCCCTGCCACAAGTTGACACCACTATTAAACAGAGTACTGTCTCTTTGATTTTCCTTGTTGTATACATCCAAAAGTGAGAGGCTAGTCTTTAGACCTTCTACTTGAAGCTTCTGTAGCTGTTTGTAGCACGGCTCTCCCATCCTTCCCAGATTTTCTCAATGAAGACTTCTGTCTTCAAACATGATATAATGCATTAAACAGCCTCACTAAACAATCCTGACTATTCTTTAAAATGGAACATTCAGTGTAATACAGAACACAAACACTCAAGTTGAGTGTGAGGAACTTTGAGTAGCCTGTCACTGAGATAGGCTACTATAACACAAATAAGATCCCTGTAGCACATCAAGAACTTCCTCCCCCATTTCAATTATCTTTTGAAATCAGCTGGAGAGCTGCTGAACTACATCATATGTACAATGATTTTATAGTGTTTGTTGTGCAACAGATCTTTTACAAAATTATGCCAAAAGGCTTAAGGTCTAAAGAATAACATAGATGTTTTTCAAATGGATCAGACTTCAATTTGTGCTTAACTCCAGTGTTAAGCTTGCCAACCTACCACTACACTGACACAGTCATTTTTTTTCTGATCAGCTAAGATTTTGACAATGTTAATGAAACATCAACACCTTAGACCAGGCACAATGGTAGAGGGGATAAGCTACCTGATTTGCTCTCAAAAAAAAAAGAAAGATCTAGCTAGCACTGCTTCTCAGCATCTTCCTATTGTTGTAGGAAGCATGATTACAGCATGATACAGTATTGTGACCTGTGAATGTGTTACCTTGTTTTTTACCCAACTAATATCTGGGGACCTAGAGAATATGAATATCTTTTCATAGAATAGCTCTGGTTGCAAGGGACCTTAAGGATCATCTAGTTCCAACCCCCCTGCCATGGGCAGTGATGACACATACTAAATCAGGTTGCCCAGGGCCTCATCCACCTTTTCCACCTCGTCCTTGTTTTCACCTTAATTCTGAACACCTATCTAAATCATTACCACTTATTATCAAGGGTTTTGGCTGTTTGAAAACCTGTATCGTTACTAGAATTGTTTTCATTCTTCCAATTAGTTCCTAACTCTTTACATGTAACCCAGCTGGGTTGCACGTTTTCCACATTAATATTTAATCTTTTCAGTCACATTATAGCGGATATGTCAATACTGCAGGTGCACAGAAACAGTTTGCAATCTTAACACCTGCCATTTATCTAAATTCATATTGCTCACATCACAGGTCTCATTTCTGTCACAAAATTCCTAATCACGCAATTTAATCTTATTAAGCAGACAGACAAAAAGCCTTGACCTAAATGGCAAAGCCATTCTGAGCTATGCTACATAGACCAAAGATGCACTGCAGTGGTTAACAGATGATGAGAACAGGCCATGCTTCAGATGTCAACCAAAACCAGATATCATGTCTTTCTCTCAAGTCTCAGCACCTGAAACTTGCTACTTGGGAACTCTGATATCTAGTCAATATATTGCTTCAATGATAGCAGTGCATTGTCAGCAGCATGAGTGTCAGCATGGCAACATCACGCTCTGCCGATGGATCACTCAAAAGCTTCATCCTCCAACAGCACTCAGACATGAAGCTCTATTGTTCACAGCACACCTGTATTTTCCTAAATGGTACCAGTAAAATGCTTTTGTGGCCTCACACTGCTCTGGCACCAAACAACAACAGCCTGAATTTACCTTTTAAGATGGCATACAATCATAAAACAAGATTACATGTTGCCCATTACATAACAGTTAAAACTAAGCATCAGAAGAAAGACAGTTTTAATTTGTTTCCTATTCTACATACATTTGAGTAAGCAGCACTGTTAAACATCTAGACCTGATTCAAAGAGGCATAAATTTGAAAAATGCCTTTCAGCATAAGCATGTATGGCATATCCAATCAGTTTGACAAGGTGTAAAGAAGAGGATGAGCAATTCTGAAAGAAATAAAATACGTTTATGATGTGACAAGAGGTGAATGAAATTTTGGCCTGCAGCAGAGCTTCCACATGATGCAAAAGGGATGCAGCAGTCCCTATCACTAACTTGCTTTACGCTGCACTGAGCTCAGACGACCAGTTACAGAAAGAATAATAGGGAAGAGACTACTGAAAAAAATAAGCAATGAAGAAGCTGAAATACTTGATTTAGAATAAATGCAGTTCTCTGCATAGTCTGGCAGAAGTGAGATCAAGTGATTCAAGACTACTGTAAATATCTGAGAGAAACAACAGAAGGTTACTATCACGAGTAAAAGGAACATAACTGAAATAATGAGAGTAAACAGGAAAAAGTTTAGACTGAGTATCAGAAAAAGTCTTCTTGTAGTGAGATGTATCAGGTCACAAGCTCTCCCATAGTCCAGAGAAATAGCAACATATCACTATTTAAATGACACACAAACACCAAGAACGTACACAGCATATAAGAATGGACACAGCATATAAGCAAACCATTTGTATAATATAGTAAATCTAAATTCTAGCATTGTCTAATTAAATTTAATCTAGAAAATTATTTGGATGGCTTAACTCTGCTTCAGGACAATGTGATACTGCCTGTTTGTCTTGGACAGAAAAGTAACACCAAGCATGTCAGAATAGTTTTGACTAGGATCATGCTTTATGGAGGCTTTGATTCTTACGAACACACCATCCAATCTGTTGATTTTATTTTGGAAAGATTCTGGCAAACAAACTCCCCTCCTCCCCTCACCCAAGATGCATGAAATGTAAAAGCAGCTTCTCAAAGAAAGTCACTGCATATCTTCATTATCTTTGTTACCTTACTTGAAGCATGAACCTCATACTAGTCTCATTTATAAGTTCCCTATAGTTTCCCAATTTTATTAACATTTTCCCCTATGTCCTGCTCACATTCCATAGGCTGTTTATTTCACTGACATTTCATTTACCTTTTAATGGAGACATCCAGATCCTTCAGGCAGTCCACAATTGTGCTTCTATGTCGCTGTACTGCATTATGGTCTGTCTGCACAGTTTTCAACAATGATGTCAAAGCTACATATCTGGGATAAGAGCATAAAGTAAAAAAAAAAAAAGTCAGTAAGCTTTTAATTTCTATGCACAAAAACACCCACCCCCAATTTAATCCTCTTTTGCAACAGAACAGGGCTCTCTCGTACTCAGTAACAAATGAGAATCTTCCAGGGGACTGCCTGGAATGTCTCCATAGAAGAGTTACCATACAAAACGGTAACCAACATGCCTAACAACATCCTGCTGCTTTGACAAGCACTCACCCCAGTTCCTGGGCTCATGTTAGTTGCCCAGTCTTCATGGAAGATTTTGAAAAGACGAGGCAAATAAATGCTAGACCTCCACAGATAACACAAAAATTACCACACAAATTCTCAAGGTTAGAGACTTCTGCCTATGTCATGATTTGCAGTCAAAATGCCTAGAGATGGGACTTCATTCTGGCATTGTAGCAATTCCATGTCCAGTGACCAAAGCAAAATTACTTCCTGACTGCATACTGTTGGCAACAAGAAAAAACTCACTGCCTAACTTGTAAAATTTCTACTGCCCCCATCAATTTGAATGTCATCAAAGACCAGCTGGGGCAAGACAGGAGATTTACAGAATACTGGAAAAAACACACTCAGGTAGATTAAGAAATCATGTTAAGAATTAGATTGTACACCCAGATTCATCAACTAAGAAGGGCAGAGCCATAGTTAAGACTTTGACAGAGAAAACGTGCCAAAAAAAAGTCAACCATATTAACCCCACTAACACTTCCAAATACACTCTCCTGAAAAGCTCTACTTCAGCATAATCTTTGTGCAACTGCTTATCACACATTTTAAACTGGGTGTAGATGGAACACACTTCATACAACTTACCTAATATTTTTGTCGTTGTTTAATAAGAAACGGCCTAGGATGTTAATGGCTAACACCTGCAGAAAGAGTTAGGGAAAGTCAGTGATCAAAAAAGCTGCTGGTCATCTTCATTGCTTCAAGATGATTTTAAAGGCAACACGTCAAAGTTAGTATTATGCTTCTTGGCCAAAAGCCTAACGAAGAACTCTGGAGCCTGACTAATCAGAGGGAAAGCCAAGACAAACACAGCACAGGCTCTATCCTGCACTCAATGAGAAAGTCTGCAGGAAGTTTTCCTTAAAAAACAAACAAGAAACTTTCTAAAGAGGTTACAGTTTTATCTACAGACATCTGTGGAGCTATCTTTGGGTGAAATGACTTTGCCTCATGGGTCCCCTACAGAAATTTCATTCTAATACAAGCTTAGACAAAAAGGCCATGGCAAAGGCAACTTACTCTCAGTCCACTCTCTGATTTTATGTCCATAATAGTCAGTACAGTTTCATAGAGAATGGCATTTCCCACATTTTTACTTGTTTCCGTATTAGTAGCAACCTGGAATAAAGAAACAAAAAAGTGACTCCACTGCAAACAACGTGGATCCCCTTTGTGATGTTCTGCAGAACAGGCAGTGAAGTTGAGCAATTCCTAGCAAACACACACCACACCTAGGAACACATGCCTCTGGCAACAAAATTCACCCCAGCATGGCAGCAGCTGTATCCTCACCAGTGTTGCTGAATCCAAATTATTAAGAAACTAAAAGAGAAACTTAAGCTGATTGACTTTGCAGACCTCACCTGTGCAAGTATATCATTCATGGCTTCACTAGAATCATCATCGTTTCGCCCTAGAATCCTTAGTAACCGCAGGATTCGCACCTGTATGATAAAATGAAGCAAGGAAAATCTCACTGGAAGAAGTGTTTTATACGAGGAGCATGAAATATGATATACTTCCTGAGGAGTGGCAAAGAAGCAAAACAAGATGCTGATTTTCCATTTAAAAACAAAATGACAGAAAAAGCAAGTATCATGGAATCATTCAGGTTGGGAAAGACCTCAAAGATCATGTAGTCCAACCTTTAACCAGGTACTGACAAGTCCGCTACTAAACCATGCTACTAAGTTCTACATCTACACATTTCTCGAAGACTTCAACCCTGGGCAGCCTATTCCAATGCTGTGCAGCCCTTTCAATGGTTCTATCCTCAGTAACATCTTTATGAACAGGCTAATGCTGTGCTCACACTAGTCAGAACTGTTAAGAGTACATATACCCCATGCCAACTGGGCACAGCCCTGCAAGACCAACACTTATTTCTTCTCCCTTTTGCCATAATTTAGCACAATACGATAGGCCTATTTAAACTAATTCAGATGTCTTTCACTGTGGTAGATGAAGAGCATTTGCAGAGTCAGCTCTAACATAAGGACACAACCTTAAAAATCAACACTGCCACCCTCTGGTAACTACCTTGTCTCAAAACTGGTAACTCCCTAGGTCTCAAAACACAGTGCCAGAATTAAAGCTATCAATTGCTGCTTGCATCAGTTCTTACCTGCAAAAAGGGGTCACTGATCCCAGACACATCATGCTCTGGTGAATAGCCAGACATGATAAGGTTCTTCAGAATACGAACTAATTGGGGAACAAGCTGCGAAGAAGAGAGTTGTCAGAAAGTGCACCTACTAAGTTCATTTCTCCTTCCCCCCCCCTAACTTTGAAGTACAGGCCTGAGGAAAAATCTCTCATTTGAAAACAAGTCAGTCTACAGATTCTTCCTCAAAGTCCAGCCTGTACATTTATAGATTATGTTACACAAATGCCTACAGTTTCACTATGGAACGTCTGGAAACAGTAAAGCTGGAACCCAAGCTCCATACTGCATCTTTAAAACACTAAAATCCACCAGAGCTCGACAGGCAACACCTAAAAGGAAATATCAATTTAAGGAACTCTCCTCTTCCCAAAATGAGGAACTGCCACTTTTTAAAATGGTGTTATTCCAAGACTGTGTTTGGGGGCTTTACTGCATTAGATCCTGATTCATTTTAGTGCATATGTCCATGTAGTAAGCACCATCTATTTCCACAGAGCATCAGACATAGCCAAGAGATGTGATCTTTCCAGGTACTGCTAAGATTACAGTAAAATATTAAGGATTGTTTCAAGTTTGATAGCTTCAGGATCAATTCTCCTCCTTTTCACCCCAAACTTCTCAGCAAAAGCTGCAATACTAAACTGACCAAATTGTTTGCTTCACTGCTGTTAGAAGAGTTCTGCAACTTAGCAGATAAACTGATTGATGCACAAAAATCATATGGACTTCCACTGTTCATATTAGAAGTTTCTTCAGAACTGTGAGGGCTAAAAAAAAAATAAAAAAAAAAACAACACACGCAGAAGCAGCTCAGATTCCTCAGATGTTGATGACACTGGTCTCCCAGTAGCCATCTATCCAAGAGGAGTAAGTGATCTTTGAAAACCTGTACACAGCTTTGAAGAAATGTTATCTATTTGCAAAAGTCTGGATCATCTCACTCCTTCCTAGGAATTTCCAACTATAGCTGTACCTCATCTGTCAGGGTAATTCTAAGAAACTGTAATAGCTGTGCTCTCTGGTATCACACCCACATCCAGCAAGTAATCAGTTGCAAGCAGAACATGGCAAATAAGCCAATCATTAAAGCATACAAGCTATAACAAAAAATTACTATTTATCCACAAAAAATTTCATAGTGACTACGAATAACAACATAGTCTCAGGGATGAAACAAGCCCATTGCTAACAAGTTCTATGAAAAACCTTAAGGCTGAACAAGAGAACATGATTTTTGATTAAACCATGAGAGAAACCTCTCCTGGTGGATGACAGATGTAGAGCTCTACCAATTTTATTCCTTCCATAGTTTCTTCTACCCTTCTCAGGGCTGATATTATTACAATAATGCAGACACTGGCTGGAGATGAAGTGACAAAATAGACAGGTGTTACAGCAGCTGCACTAAGCGGATTTTTCATTCCTGAAGCATGGCTAGCACCAGGAAAGCACCATTCTTTCTTTCAACTCCATGCATGCATGACAACTACATTTTATCAAAAAGTCTTCTACAAAAACCTTCCCAGCAATTCATCTTTCAGACGTGACAAATTTCCCCATCCTTGAGATTGGTTGCTCCTGCATACATGTGAACCTCAATGCAATCCCAAACTTGTAGCAAACTAAATTTCTACTGTATCAGAGATAACTTATTTTAATCACTTTTGAAAACATCAAATAAAAATGGTGCTTCTGATTTGGGACAGTATTTGCTAATAGCACAACACTATTTGTGGAGTACAACAGCTATATATGGACATAAAAAATGGGTAACATTTTGGGGAGTTAAGTCCTGTACTTTTGTGGTGAAGTGCAAGAAGAAAGCCAGCTCAGTTTCCCTGTTCTCTTTTTATTCCTACCTTTGCTCTTCAGGAATTATGTATTCCTTTGAAAACATGCATTTCATAATACACACAAAAGGAACCATGAATTTTTTATTATCTCCGCCTCAGAGAAAACCAAAGGATGCTGCAACATCTTCCCTCACAATAAAGTAACAGGCAAGTGGAGTGATCTGCTGGAGCATTCCTGGGAACCCTGATTAACATTTGCTTCTAACGAGAATGTTATCAGGACTGAGGACAGGACAAACAAAGGAAAACATTACAGCCATGGAGATCGGTTGAGGGCCCCTCACCAGTCTTCTGCGGTCAAATTACACAGATGAAAAATCAGTGATGGAACTGCACTTATTCTTTGCAGCACAGCAAGCCTCTCCTGCTCCCTTTTGTGCAAAAGAATTACCCAAACCTGCCTGCCCTATGGCAGACACAAAGTCCAGTTTATGGTGAGAATGCCCACTGCTGTGTGTGTGTGTGTAGAAAAACTTCCCTAGAATTATTCAAATGAGGGCTTAAGGAAAGCAAGCTTGTGTTTGGAGAAGGCCACAACTGAGATTCAGGGCTGTCATGGGTATGGAAGTTTAGTGACAAGACAAGACCAGCACACAAAAAGCATTAGACAAGTACAACTGATCTAAGCATTTGGCATCAATCACAGATGTGGCATTAACAAGTACCGCCTCACAAGAGGCAAACATCTACAGATTAAATGCAAGCATGCACCACCCACAAGATATAACTCTTACCTTTTCATTCTAACACACATCAGGATTCCAAACAGACAAAAGGGACAAAATAGACGAAGCAGGCATTAGAGACAGATTAATGTTATACCATTCACAGCATAAACAACCAAAGAGATAGCTAGAAAAAGGGTGTACCTCAAACCTAAAATCTGTGGACTCAGATCTTCTTTTACCAGTAAGGCTACCATTTTAACTGAGCAGTTAGTAGCAGGGATGGCTACCTTCAAAATGTTTCTAGTCCCACTTTCACTCTCGATTCTGCTCTGTTGTATACATCCAGAACAAGGGAAGATGCATGCCAAAGTACTAAGATGCATCAAAGGATGCGCTGTTTGAAATCCCTAATGATATAGACAAACCAAGGAAGTACAGTAAAGTGGGCATGCAAATAAATAACCTCCCTTGAGACACTTCAGAAGAGCAATTGGACAGTTCTGTTTATCAACTTCATTGAATTTCTACTTTGACCACAACTCCGAATGACAAAAAAAAAATAATCAATGAATTTTTCAGATGTCCTTTCATTGGTAGTCTATACTATGGCAATAATACTGCAAAGCAAATACTGCACAGCAAAGCAACGTAAGGAAGTTTGTGCTAAGAGGATAAAGAGAAGTAAACATTCCTAATCAGAGCAGGAGGAATGATGTTGACTCTCAAAACCTTCAAGTGAAAATGGAAAATGATGTAATACAGCATGCACCAGAGATGAGGTATCTACAGAACTAGAACTTTCATTGGTATTTTTGACCTGAGCTTATAAGACTGTGTAGCAGTGGTTAAGGCATTCAAGTGTCAAGGGTCTTAGTTTTTCTTCTTTGCTTTGTGTTTAATAGATGTGCAATTCCTAATGGCACTATGAAATTAGCTACAAAGAGTTAAAAAAACACTAATGGAGTATCAGTCAAATGAGAGACTGTAACTAACTACAGGGTGAGTTTCATACTGCAAGTTCTTAAGAGTGATGTTTTATAACTTACCCCTTCTTGAAGGGGACTAGTGCTAGATACCCAAAATTTCCCAACATTTTTCTTATTATTTTGATAACAAGCAGACAATACCATCAATTTATTCACCTAAATTGTTTTAAGGATTTTATTTTAAAAAAGGTGCACATTGCTTTCACTTTGGAAATTAATAAGAAGTATTCCTCAAAAACAAAATGCCATGAATATTAATCCTGCAACGTTATCAAATTCACACTTACCTTTCTAAAGTGTGCAAGCATGTCTGGACTTCTCTCACACATCTCCGTGAGGAGGACTACTGATGTGTGTAGAACACCTAAAAACCAGGAAAAAAAAATCTGCATTTTGCAATTTCATTGACTCCAGACAAGTGACAAAAATCATAAAGAAATTACAACAAATGATATAAAACATCCTCCTCTTAAATCTAATACATGTCCCCAAAAGATACTTGAACTTGCAGCTGTGCCCAAGAGAAAGTTGATAGTAATGTGCTTGTCTCTGAGGAGCAGCTAAAGGTCAAAAGAGAACACAAGCTGTCCTTGCACACTGCTTACAGAAACCTACATATTAAATATACTGTCAGACAGTAACAAACAGGCTAACAAGAGATCTGAGATGGGCAAAAACATTTTGATTGCATTCATTGTATGTGTTGGGATCCTCCTGCTTCCTGATTTCGTCTTCTGATTTGGGTACTCTAGCCAAGCTTATGTGGTCTCAACTAGGCCTTCCTTGGAAAGTCTTCAAAACTCAGTATGGGAGACACACAAAAAAACTAAAACAAAACAATAACAACAGAAACAAACAAACAAAAAAAAAAACACACACACACTTTGAAGTCCTTTTAGGCAGTATGCTGGATAAAAGTCACAAGCTTTCCCACTCCACCCACTCTGAAGTGGGTCAAAAACAGTGAAAGTGTACATGGCATAGGTGATGAAAGAAAAGTCCTGCTAATTACCAGTCATAGGTCCCTGCCTTCTGAATGACATATGCTTTCGCTGCATACCAGGGGGAAGAAAAAAAATGGAAAATACACCTCAAAAGTTCCCTCCAAACAAAAGGCTTCATTAGCAAGTGTGGCAACTGCAAAGAATGGCATAGCCTTGCTAAGCAGGCTCAGACATTACCATGGTTCTTTTCATTCAGCAAGTTTTTGGTGGCTGGCAGGAACATCTCCATAAGTTCAGGCACCTTTCTGATAACGTGAACAGCACACAATGCTGCCTGTACAGGAAAAACAGTTCATTTAGTACATAGTATAATGATAAAGACACATTTTGAGAACATCTAGCACAGTAGGAATTATCACAAATTTCATCATATACATAGGCTTGGAAAGTTTACAGTGTATTTTCCATCTCTCCACTACAAGTGATACTAAATAGCACTACAGAAAAGAGTTCAATAAAACTTTCACAGTTGAGGAGGAAACAAAACCAGCACTAAGCTGCAATGTAATACTTGCATTAGAAATAGTTCATTTATAAGTTATTCATTTCAGAAGCTATATTAACTGCAAAGCAGCCCTGTATTTAATAAGGCTACTTAAAATCTGCCAATGTTACGAAGGGAGAGGTTAATGCATTGGAAGCAAATAACAAAATTTATGTCAAATTAATGGCTCCTTTTCTTTCCCTTGAATATCATCCCCTTCCCCACAAAACAATTTCCTCCTTCAGGTAACAGGTTCTATGAAAAAAAAAAAAACAGTACATAACAAGCTTGCCCACTTAATCTACAGTACAGAAGCAACCGTACTCTAGAAGACACTTTTTTTTTTTTCTGAAATTGCTTGATAATCAAGTGCACTGGCTGCCTCTTCCCAGAATAGGGCAATACCTCTTAGCATTACTTTCTCCTAAAAATCTCATTGCTGCCCCTGCCCTCCCTCCAAGACATAATAATGAAATAAATTTAAAAGAACAAGGCTGATTACATTTTGCAGATGTTTTGTCCCACTTGTTAAGGAAGTTAGACATTTTCTAATTGTTTGCCCATTTCAAGTCCTTAACCTGTCATCTCTGATCTAATCTCCAGTAGTACCTAACATGTTCAAATCTTCAGATATTAGTCTACACTATTAACGATATACTTATTAATGATGGACTTATCTGAGAACATATTGAAATAAAACTAATGACTAGAAGTCTAGGGTTAATGCCTGTGAACAGGCAGGCACTCACATTATAATCAATAACCTTAAGGTAAAGAATACGAAATTAGAAACAAATCCTCATCTGTTGGAGGCTTGACTTCTAGAGGCTTACACATTCCTGCTATGCAGAGACAGGGATTTGGCCTCTACCTATCTCACACACCGGGAACACTCAGCCAGTGCTACAAGCTGTCTAGTATTCCAGTTATAAGCCAGGTATCCCATCAAACTTGAGTTTTAATTTGTAACAAAGTATTCAAAAGTACCTTCTTCCTAAGATAGGAGTTGGAAGTTTTGAGGAGCTTTTCCACCTCTCCCGCAAGGTCTCTACACATTTCTGAGGAGCCCATGCAGCCAAGGGTGCAGAGTGCCAGCCCCTGCACATATTGCGTGCTATGATTAAGGTCACTGTAAAGGAGAATAAAAATAGTCAATCAGCATGCAAACAGAGAGCCTGAATATGGAAAAAAGGGCATCAGGTTATAGTCATTTAGCCATCTGCACACATGAAAAAGGCCTCCAAATTCTCAGCTACTTGGGAGTATGAGTTAGGAGCAACATAAGCTTGGAGTGCATGTACCATAGGGTTTTCTATTACTCATAGGTAGAATTTTCAAAGGTAGATTTGGATAAAACTATCAGGTGGACATCTACTGCTTGAGCTGAGAAGAGGGAAGATGACACAGAACTCCATTACAGCTTCTACAGTAAATAAAAAACTTTGCAGCTTGCAATTTGCAAACAGAAAAGAACCTAATATCAAGCACAGCCCTGCAGTGACTTCGCAGACTGTTCCAGTTTAACCGTGTTCTTGGACAGGCTTCAGCTTCTGTTTTCTGTTTATACACACATTGTTATGTAGTTTCTGTGCCATAAGTTTTTTGTGTAGTTTGCCTTGCATGTAATGTCTTAATTCTAACTGTCCTTCCTACCTCCCATTTATTTGACTGTTAGGACTAACGAATGATGAGTTGTAAAGCTTCATACGGATCTGGTCATGAAATAAAACCTTAAAGGGTAAGAAACAATACATATGCCCTTAACATGCTAAGCTTAGCATAAATTATTTCATATTATACTAAGACTTATACACTGAGCACAAATACTAAGTCAGAAAAAAACAAATTCAAATTTACAAACCAAACAATGTATAAAAATCTATGTAAAAAAAAACAACACAAAACAAACAAAAAATACCATTACTCACACAGCTTATAAATAATCTAGAGTAATTTTAACAATCCTAACTCTTCATATGCCAATGGAAGATGCAAAATGCAGTCAATAAACGAAGCCCCCTTTCAGTAGACACTACTTATCAGGTCATCCACCAATGTCACACCAAGTACAAGACAATGTGGCTTCCACATGGAAATCCCAACAGCTTTTAAAACTGATTTCTAACCACCTTCCATCAAACTACTTGGTATTCATGTCACAACACCCAGGATTCATTCACAAATGATGACAAATGAAGAAAGTAAAAATAAGATTTCTAGTTTGGGAATCAAGTTAGGGATTGCATGATGGGAGAGCAAGGGAAGGGAGCGGTATGTAACCAAAAGTGCACAACATGCAGAAAAGAAAGCGAGCATTCTGTTCGTAACATCAAGTTATGGCAACATGCAGATGCAAAAGCAGGTAACATGCCATTAAACATGTTGATCTTTGATTCCTTCCTTTAAAAAGTTTTTGGCAGCTATATATACTTGTGCATATAGGAAGGATGTGCTTCAAAGTTGCTCACTTGTTTGCATTGAAAATCTAGGTCTTGCTATAAGACAGTGATAAAAGCAAGACAAATAATGGTAGTTATGGAAGCCAAAGAAGAAAGTGATAGACAACTCACTGAGGTGGTGCAAAGCTGTCTATCAGTTTCTTGAGCTTCAGACTGGCCCATTTCAAACTCACTGCACCCTTACCATACATTTATTTCAACAAACGATCAAAAATGTGTTAACCACAATCAAGAAAGGTGTTAACCTAGCAGCTTAGTTCTAATGGAAGAATCTCACAAGCACAACATTCCAATGAAAAAAATATTTGACCAAATGTCTATTTCCTGGACACTAGTAGATTCTCAGGCCCACAGCTTTGTCAAGTTTATTTTCAAATATTTTGAGGCCACAGCCTAACTGATCAATCTTATCAATGCTTTACTTGCTATTACCTAAGAGGATTATGTTCTAAAAGTAAACAATATAGGCACACCAGACACAACCAAGCACGCATTTGGATAAATCAGCTAGACCCCAGTTGTTCTGCTCCTGCCCCCATCCATCTTGAAAAGTAATATCCATCATTGGAAACACATCATCTCTCATTTACTAAACTATAATAAAAAGCAATCCTGGTTTAGTAATATCTTGCTGGGAGGAAAATAAAAAATCCTTATTTTCCATCACCTCTTGCCTAATTTTCAGCAAGATACCAAGCAGACAGCACATTCCAAGTTGCTGCCTTTCTTGCAAGGAAAATCATTCATCAGCACTGTTAGATCAACCCAAAAGAAAAGGCAGCATACACAGCCTTGATCTTTGAAGTCAAAAAAAAAACAACTCTTCAGAATTCATTAAGTAAATAGAACAACATGGCTGCAGAAACAGATATGATTTTGTAACATTGGATGGCCAGTCTCATCCATAATGTTTTAGTAACATTATAAAAAATCAAATCAATATATTAAGAGGTGTGGGACCTTCAGTTATGCTGCACTACTATCTGTTTGTCTGACTCTTTCCGACTGCAAACTGGGAGAGAATTAATTAAGTTTACAGACATGGAAGAGACTTCTTTAAAACACGAGGTTGTCTGCACTGGCCAAGGAGCTTATTGTGATCATTACATATTCCTGACAATTTATCTTAAGATGACCTGAAGAGTAACATGTATTACCATTCTAAAACAGCAGCTACATCAAGTATTATTTGCCATATGTACCTCTTCAGAACCAATGCAAGTTTGTATTCTCTTCCCTCTAAGGAACCTAGAGGGAATCATCCAATTTAGTACAATTCTAGAACAATCTTTTACAGTCAACTGTATACAATAGATGGAAGGAACCAGTTTTGTAACACAAGGGAAAAAAAACTAAAGTACTCAAAATATCAGGAGTATACTTTCAGATTCTGAAGCCTCAAGCATGTGTTGATGGAGAGAGAGCTGGTACCCTTACTTCTTGATGCAATTGGTCATAAGAAGATGGACATCCTGTCTCTCATCCAGCAGCAACATGGCACCTAAATACCCAATGCGCTTGTCTGTGAATTTCTGAGAGGCAATGAGCTTGAGGCACTCCAACTGGAAGAAAAAAAAAAAAGAATTAGGTTAAACTACTAGTCAGCTGGAGGAGAAAGTTTGATGTTTATCAATTTAGGTCTCTGATAATGCATTTTAAAAATTACATTTTATTCTCATTTTGGTGATATGGAAAACAAAAAAAGTTGAATGACTTCTCAGCAAGGCAGCAACAAAATTAGTAGTAGGTCCTATATCTTGAAGTAACCAGACATTAATGATCTTCCATTACCTCGGATATACAAGACAAGTGGGATCAGAGCACAAAAGTGAAAAATAACACATTTAGAGACAAGAGATCCATCAATAAAAAAATATAAATAAATAATTTTTAAAAAAAATGAAGTTCTGGAAATCCAGAGGATGGGTCATGTTTAATATGCACTGGAAATTTTTAGCACATCAATGGATATATCTGCCCACCAGAGAGAGGATCAACGCTCTGTTAAGCTGTCAAAACCAAATTTGATGATTATAAGCTGTAACTAAGTAGCTAGCTAGGTAAACCTTGGGTACAGTCAGAGATAGTTAAGTTTTTATGCTGTTCCGTAACCACTATCTGAACCCCTAAGGTTTAACTAAAATCATATGCATTGCAGCACTACAAGTTTCCCTTTTGCCACATAGAAATGTGCCAACTGTGTTCAAAAGCATAAAGGAGATTCCTTAGATAACATGCAAAACTGTCACTTGCACTCAGCTGACTTCAGAATTTGTTAAGCAATTTTTAAGCTTAGCCTTTTCTTAGAACACAAATACAGACTTTCTGACATGACTGCACTAAAGTATATTTTTCTAACAGATGATTAGCCAGGTATAATCCAGTCTCTACTTTCCAGACAAAATAGCAGAAATGGCTTCTCAGAGCAAGTAAGAAACCTGTCTTCTCACAAACACATCCCATAAGGCCATTTAACAGATTAAATGGGGCAGGAAGTAAGCATATACAATGGATGTACGGAGGGGATCAAAGATTCCAAAAAGTTTGTTGTAAAGGACGTGAAAGGGGCATGCATAGGCAAAAATACGAGGTAGCATGAAAAGGTTTTCATGGACCTTAGCTATAGGGAAGCTTGAACAGGACAACAGAGCACAGGTGAGATGCAAGAAGCATACACCCATCAAGAGGGTAAAGTTGTACAGGATGCTGGAAATCTGGTAAGAAAAATTTAAACTGAAATGGCAGAGAGAATAAATGCTATGGTCTAGCCATAAGTTCTCACAACTGCACAGAACCAGAACATACAACTCAACTATGCAAGAGGTTGCCACACATGAACCAGACAGCTAGTGGTTTGTGACAAACCGGTAAGAAAAAACTTGAGAGAAACTGAGTTCGGTTTGCTAGGTTTAACTTGGCTGAAGATCTAGAATTAAAAAATACCTCTGAATAGTAACATCAGTCATCCAAAAGGAGAACTGAACTCACATGAACAGACAAGATCAAGCAGGCACAGAACACTACATATTTACCTCTTATCTTTCCAGTGTTTTCTGTAAGAAAATAATGCATCTCTGAACCAACATTCTTTCCACAGCTTACAAGATGCTTTCTTATACAAGCCTTAGCAAAATTCAATATAGAACTGATGGCCTCTAATCTACAGTGTAACAGCTAAAAAAAGTAGAAGATGAACAACTAAGGACAAGCAAAAGGAAACACATGACTGCACATCAATGACTGATACTTTCAGTACTTCTGAATTTGAATGACATTAATGAAATTTACCTTGTGAAAAGCTGACAAGCTCTCTTCACTTGTGTACAAATACATGCAAACTAGCTTCATGCACAGCACTATTGAGTAACACAATCAACTGAAGCTCTTACTAGGTTTAATTAGTGGAAAAAGTCTTTATGCCACTATAACCACTTCACTGAAAGGAACAACAATTAAAGTTTACTACATCGTTACAGATACATCAGTAAAGCCTGATATATATAGAGGTATATAGCCAGACTACAACCCACAGAAGTTTTTACTGGCACAGATGATCTTTAGACCAGAATTCTTTTGCAAGTGGAAATAATACATATGTATTTTTAAAGTAATTTGACCATTTGTCCAGGATGTCTGGCTGCCTGATACCTTCTAATCTTACACAAATGGCTTCTGCACATGCTCAAAAGACAGCTTGCCACACAGTGCATCCCAGCATGCACTGGCTAAATATAGCACTCATGCCCATATTTCTGTACAAGATTTCCTGGGTCACAGTTGAGAAATCCTGCCTTGGAAAAAAGGAAGTGAATGGCTGATCTACTTCTGACACATTCTCTAACCTCTCTTTTATTACTGGTTACCTCATCCACACCACTAGCTGTATTGGGTTTACCTGGCAACGTTTTGGTAGCGAGAAGCTGCAGGGGTGACCCATGTTGGAGCAGTTCTTGAAGAGCTGCTGTCTGTGGGAAGCCCACAGAGAATCGGTTCAGGAAGGATCCCATGCTGGAGCAGGGGCAGAGAGTGGCCGTGAAGGAGCGGCGGAGAAGCATCAGGGGCTGAACACAGCTCCCACTCCCCGTTCCTCTGTACCTCTCGGGGGTAGGAGCTGGAATTGGGGGGAAGGTTTTTTTAGTGAGTTCCGCTCCCCCCCACCCTCTGCTCTAGTTTGTTAGTAATAGGTAATAGATTTCATTAATCTCCCTATGCTGAGTCTGTTTTGCCCGTCACAATAATTGTTGAGTGATCTCCCCATCCTTATTCTCAACCCTTGAGCCCTTTCCATTGTATTTTCTTCCCCTTTCCCACTGAGGGGGAAAAGGGAGAGAATGGCTGTGGTGGAGCTCAGCTGCCCAGCTGAGTAAAACCATCACACTAGCTCAAGTCAGATGTCTGGTTTCATCTTTAAGACAGACATGGGTCTAACAGTCTGTGGCTCTCCTGTTTTTCATCAAAACTTATGTCCTTACTCATTTATCCTGTCACTCTCAGAAACTTATTGTCTATAATGCTGGACTGCCTATCTCCAAGATTCTACTGCTGGAATAGCATCTGCCTTCAACAGCTCCCCAACCCAGTCAAGCTTCTTGCTATTGAGAAAGAATGGAGATCATATACTCCACCTACACAACATAAGTACTTTGAAAGACTCCTTCCAGTTATAAGCACTGAGGACACGTTCTCAGCCTTGGGCCCTATAACTTCCTGAAAGTGCAAATTACAAACTGTATGGGAAACAAGGCCATAGAATGGGATGATTCTGTCCCCAGAACAGTCAGCATAAATGTTTGAGATGTTTGAGCAACACCAGCAGTAAAAGATATAACCTGTTTTATTCTTTCTCCACTGAGACCAAAGAGGTAATTTACCATTACCAACCAAAGCAGAAATTGAAGAATTACTCATCATCCACACACAGGATTAAATACTTGACTAACAATGAAAAATAATTTAAATAAATTTAAATATACTCCTAAAAACAGATTGAGTGTAAAAATTATTGATGATGCTTATCTGTATTTTTATTATTATTATTGGAGCTCTTAGTTTCTTAACATTTTTGACAGGATGTTTCTCTCTTAGACCAGGGAACCCTGCCATGTGTAGTACTAAGTACAGGATAATTCACTTGCTCTGAAGCAACAGCTCTTTATTCTGTGGGAAGAATCCAATGATATATAGTAAGAGAACTCATCTTAAACTCAAAGCATAGCCCAGACTTGCTCTTTAACAATAAGACTATTTGAAATTTGATTTATGTAGTTTGAGTTCATTGCTTTAGTGAGACATGCGGATCAGTCAATCCAATCCAAATGTGTAGACTGAGGACATGAAGGTACTTTAAGGACTACAGCAATCTGCAATTTGATTGCCTTCTTACTTGGCTTGATGGAAGGCCTAGGTTAGACTATGACTAACAGGATGCTTACTGACTTCTAAGAAAAATGGACTATGCCTCAAATACTAAGTAAAGTTCAACTTGAAGAACATTTTGTAGCTCAAGAATTCCATCTTCCTGTCTCCATTTTTCAAAATCTGACTGAGAAACAGTGTGTCAAAAATAAACCAAGAGAGTAGGAAAACCCATACTGGCTTTCTCCAAGTCACTTCAGTAAGATGGGTATAAAGAACACCAATTTCTTATTTCTGGCAACAGACCAGCTATTATCTTCCTAGAACAGATTATTTTAGAAGTAGAACAGTATAGAAACTCCTTGGAAGCATCTGGTAATTTCCAGAGACAGAACTTTGATGTGCCATTTTGAACCCATCTAGAAATAGCCATACTGGACAATGGTTTAAGAACTATTGCTCTACAGAAACATGGGCAACGAGGAGCACACAGCCTGGCAAAGTCTGACCAACCCTAAGTTTCGTAACAAAATATGTAAGAACAGGTTCCAAACAGCAAATGTCTATAACATAGTCAAAACTAACTAATGCAGATTCAGAACGTGAGTGAAAACAAACATCAAAACATCAAGGCAAAACTGCAGCTAGGAATGCTCTAATTTAGTCAATATACCCAAAATACATAAAGCATACTGGTACACGCACATAGCACAGCAAGCATCAAAGACTAACCTACCTGTCCGAAATGCGCAGGGTATCCCAGCATGTGCATATACAGCAGCTTTGCCACATTTCTGCATCGGTATGTGTTATCTTCCTCTCGGAAGGATGATCGGATAGCAGCACACTCCTTTTGAATCATCTCACGCTCTTCTGCCTGGGTTCTTGCTGTCCGGATGGTCCGGATCAGCTCCCGCAGTCTGATGGGGGCTGGCATCCTCTGGGAGGAGAAGGAAAGATATCCGTAAGCCGCCTTCTACTGTATCCGATGGCTTAATAATTGTCTCATACTTTAACATAAAGTTTTCTTTCTTCCCATACAATTATATAAATAATTAAGAAAATACAGGCTGCTTCATCTGTATGGTTAAAAGTAAACTTGAAAAACAGAAGAATTTATTGTACCTTCCAGGAATATACATTCTCACAATGTTTTGAACTATCAAACGAACATAAACATGACTCCTGATCTGAAACAGGCAGAAATGGTATGCAAGGTATGCTCTCATGTTCACATCATCTTACTCTCCCCAGGGAAGTCGGGCTCAAAGAGAATTAATCACAAAAATCGTGACAACTTGAGACAGAAATTCTTTACAAAAAGCAATGCTATTTACTGACTTGCACAAGATGTTAGATAGGTGTTTCAAATAGCTGGGCTTCAAAAGTCCTGTGGACTTGTGTCATGCACACTTAATACTTTGAGTGGTGGAATGCAGCAGAAAAAGCTGATGGAAGAGTAATGCTATCTGTGCGGATATATTTTGGAATCAAGTTGACACTGTACCTTTATTAGGCAACAGCCAGAACGATTCTTTCTAAAACAAGCCTGTCACTGTATGAAGGACACTGCAGAAGAAAGGCATATTCTACACAGACTTCAAGTAGTTTCACTTCACCATATGGAACAGTGATGATGCCACCTGACCTACAGAACAATTCTCTTGAATATTCTTCAGGAGAAGAATTACTCTCAAACGAAAGCCAAACTTTAAAACTATGTTTAACAGTGCTGCACACAACCTTTCAGAAGTAGCTATGCTGTCATATTTATTTGCATAAAATGTCTTCTCCTTTTACTCCCTCTTATTTTCCTAGTGATGTGTAACACTCGGTTTGAGGTTGTGGTTGCTACAAAGTGCTCAGCTGGTGTTTTTCATGTAGCAGTCTATTAAACCCCCAAATCTCTTTCCTGGGTGGCAACACTCTGGTTAGAGTCCATCATTTTTAAGCCTGGATTCACCTCCTACTCCCACCCTCACCCCTCAATATACCTCTCAGATATTTTGATATGCCCTGCTTTTGTTAGAAAACTGGGGAGAAATTAATAAAAAATAAAAGCACTACTGAAGGTACATTCCTCTGCAGTCTACAGGTAGTAGTTCCATAATTGTTAAGGTGACTTATGAGCAGGCTAATGCTGAAAGAGGTGCTTGATTCCACTCCTTCCATCGTTCTACCAGCAGCCTGCCTGGGACACGGCATGCCAGATAAGGCAATCTAAAAAACAGCTTATTTTCCTTTCAACAGAAGCAGTCTTCAAACAAAACAGTTTGACTTGTGCTGACACAAGGCAATGAGAACATACAACAACAGGAGATCTGAGATGCAGCAGGGAAGAGGTGAAGCCTTCCCTCCTGCAGTAAGCAACACAACTGAAGTGCATACCCATGAAGAGGCTTTAGATCTGAAACTACTGTTCCTGAGAATACAGGCAACAGCTAGTACAGGTTAAAATCATGGGGGTTTTGCTTGTTAGCTTTAAGCAGATACTTCTTTGCAAACTTTCTGAAACCCTATCATATAGTCTGCAAACAAAATTAAGATTGGTATTACTTTGCTTTGATATCACAGGTCCTGTTGCTTTCACACTACATTTGAAGGGGTTATAAATTGCACAACACGAGTTTGCCCTGCCTGTGACTTGTTAACAGCAGCGCTATTTTCTTGGCCTGTGCCCAACAAACACCTGTGGTAGGCATGTCTATTGAGAGCTTCAGCACATCATTGTCAGTCTGGCCCTGTATGTCAAAGTAAAACAACAGACAGCCAAAATTATTTAAGCCAATGGAACAGCATCAAATGAAGATACCACAATTCCAAAGCAGACCTTTATAAGAACCTTTATTTTGCATCCTTCACCAATCTAAGGCAGGACTCCCTACCTTACTGAGGCAGCACAGAAAATGAAAACAAACAGCTGCAATCTGGTATGATGTCACTCTGTCATCATCCATTCACTGAAAGAAATGTATAACCTATACTTACAAATGCCCTTACATAAACAAATCAACATACCACACTGTAAAGATTACTTTTCCTCCTCGTATCACAGCAGCAGTAAAACAATGAACCAGCATATCAGAAAGCAAAGAAATGAAGAATAAGAGTTTTACTCAGGTTATAGCCGATTAAAAGGTTACCTCCTTTTTCATCTATTTGTGTAATATACTAATATGCTGTTAGTACAGACGCAGTCCAATCCAATTTCCTCAGAGCAATTCTATCTCTCACACAAATCCTGCCTGATAAGGAGAGAGAGATTCAGAAGTGCTCACAAGGAGGACAGCATGAAGGGCAGAAGATGAAGCTACAATTTATTTTCCAACATTTAGAATTTCTGTATTTGTGCTGCAACTTCACAACCATACTCCTTTTTTAATCAATAATTTAGCATTTTTTAAATACATCTTTCAATTCTTTCCATAAAAAGAAAAAAAATAACACTCACATCTACAAAAAAATGCTCACTCTCACAAGAATCACTTCACACACTTACTCTTTGGGAGTTGAGATACTTTTTTGTGCACTTTTTTTTTAAAAAGCATTTCAGTACATAGTAATTGCCATGCAATGTAACAGGTTGGCTTCCTCCTCCCTCCCTATAAGAAAGGCTTTTCTTGCTACCAAGAAATTCTCACAACAGGCATTTTGTTTTCCACCCTCAACTGTAAGTCTAAGATTCTTTTGCATGCCAATAAACTGGGAATCTCATCTAAGTTTCAGAAATTTCAGGCAAGTGTATACAGCAGTTACTGCAGTCATGAAGAGATTTAGGACATGAGAATACTTAAATTCAGAAGTATTCCAGAACAGATTAATATTTACTATTATTAACCATTCCAAAGCCTATTATAATGCTAACAGACCTTTAATGTGACACACCTTGGGTAATTCCTGCTGAATTTCTACTAAGCATGACTGTATACACAACACAATGTGCATACACCCAAATAGTTTAAGCAACATGGTGAAGCTTATTAACAGACTGCACAATCAAATATGCGTTGTCCTCTATTGATGCAGAACAGGGCATAAAGGGGAGATGGCAGAGAACAAGAGCCAACCATGCCAGGTAAGGCATGAAACAGATCTAACCCAGTTTCCTGTCTCAGTACAGAAAGCAGCAGGTGCATAGGGGAAGTAACAGAGAGAGGGTGTCTCCTCAGTATCTTAATAACTGATGGGAAAAGAAGTGCATCTCCTCAATATCTCAGTAACTGCTGAATGAAAGAAACAGGGATGTCTAAGTAGAAACTTTAATGTACTGCCTGTTCATCTCTTCCAGCACTCAAAGATGAGCAACACATGCCCCTTGGTCATCAAGCAAAGATCCATAGCTTGCAGGGCCAGAAAAGCTAATCATCCTAAATCCAAGTCATCTGAACCAACAAACCAAGTTTTGGGCAGGTATCACAAGATTGACAAAATGTCACTCAGAATCATTTTTTTTCCCTTCTCCCCTCCCCCCCCCCCCCCCCACACACACTGATTCATATAGCTCTTTGAGGATTAGAGGATCATATATGTTTTTGTACTCAGAACGGTGACCCAAAAAGACACCAACAGCAATTCCTGTACAATCCCAAATTCCTCTGGATGACTCCTATCCAAGGGGCAGGCTGTAACTTAATAGTTAAGCCCACAATGCTAGGACTTGAATGTAGTAAGCAGCATGACTGCAAAACATTAGCACATATTTTGCAGGCTTGATGGAAAAAAATAATAATCAGAAGAGCTAGAATGAAGCAACAAGGTTACATGGATATTCCTGCAGGATGGAAAACACCTAATTCACGCAAGATAGCAACTACTTTGCATGATATATATCTAATCAGCATGCACTCTCAGGCATTCAGGTAAGGAGACAAAAGAAACACTAAGAGAGAGAGAGAAGACAAGATTGCTCTGGCTCCCTTTTCTTGTTCCTTTCAAGTATATATAAACGTCCTCTCCCTTTAGTCAAATCACCTCCGAGCATTATTTGTATATTAGTTTTCCAGGATTGTGAGAGGTTGCAGAACAATAGGAAAGAAACATTTTTCCACACACATTCTGCCAAGCAATCCGTGACTAGAACCTGAGCATAGTGACAAACAATAACAGCTAGGTAGGCATGGGGCCTCCTGGGCTCCATGGTTACATAGCTAGTGCTCGAGGAAGCAGCAGCATAATAAAAAGCACAAAGAGTGAAAAAGGACTCCAACAAGCCCCCCAAAATGATTTACTGCCAAATAGTTTTGATTTCCCTGATCGTATGAACGAAGTATGGACAACACGCAGCATAACCATACCATGGCCCTGCCAAGTCAGTGGAACCTTACAGCATCAAAATTCCACTGGGACTTGACATACAGATTTCACTAAAGGTAGGAATTATGGGCATATATTAATAACCTGTTTATTGATGAGAGCTAAAACAAAAAGAATATTGCCAATTCACAAAATCAAAATATAAATAGGATTAAACAGCATAGAACTTAGAAGAACTAAAACACGTAAGAAGCAATCTACCGATTTTGACTATATAATTTGTCTTGAAATTTGAATCTTGAAATTCACACTATGAACCATGCAAAGGATTAAGGTAAATCAGCTTGAGGTGACAACTATGAAGCTATCAAATAAACTGCCATGAACAATGAGATTTTACAGACCTCTATATTACAAAAATGCATTTTATTGCACTAGATGACTAACAGAGAGGAAACCTATCATCTGGTAACAGCAAACCTGAAGTATAATTTTAGCTGGTTAAACACAGCTTAGAACTTCCTTCAGAGTAGCAGGTCTTGTTTTTCAGGATTAGCTAACATTCTTCCCCTGGTACAGGCACATGTTTTTATTCCTTCATATCAACATAAATGACAATGCAATTTTTAAAAGCAATCACCTCTTTCCTCATTTTGTTTACAGTAGTAGTACTCCTTGGCCATTTCTTTGCTACCTACAAGCTCTGGGAATCAGGGCTGGTCCCTGAATACCTGGAAAAAATCTTAGCTGTTAAGTTTACAATATCTGGTATGATCAACAGAATTTTTCTACCTCATCAAGTCTGCTTTATCCTTCTTATTTTGAAGGCATTAGGCTTTAGTATAGCCTACTATCAAGAAGATCAGAGCTTCCTAAAAAGTTCCTAAAAAAAGTTAGACACTTAACTCAATTAGCTCCAATGGTTAGGTGGTTGGTGTCTAGATTCCTTGAAACATTTTTTTTCCTGCTCTCTGGATCTTATAAAAAGTGTTAACTCCGGGATTTGCCTTCCTCTCCAGCTCATGAGTTCTTCCCCTGAACAAACTAATGAAGAAAATATTCTTTCTTCATGCAACTTATTCTCAGTAAATTATCCAAAAGTAGAAAGAAATTGTTAATCAGGAAAACAGAAATCATACTGTATTAAAAACATTTAGTTTTAGTCTAAATTATGTCTCTAAACAGCTATTTTCTCCTGAAAAAGTATTTTACTAGTTAAGTTTGTGTTGTTTAAAATTTGAAGATTTTATTTAACAAGCCATTACTCCAAAAGTATGTAAGTATAAAACCTTGATAAAATCCTCCCTGAGAATACAATAACATTCAAATACAACTGTTCACCAAACAACCTTTTATATTTGCAAGCAGCACACGATACAACCGAAGTCCCACATGTAAAATGCTAAAGTGCTTCGGTCAAGCTACATTCACCTATCAGGAACTGCAGCATAAAGACTTACAATCCTTAAACATGTAATTGAGTTGAGACCTGCCCCTGGGTAATCCATTCAGAAATGTTAGCCTATATCTTAAAAAAAAAAAAAGTTTTTGAATATTTTAATGGAATCTTAAAAAAAAAAAAAAAAAAAAAAAACACCACCACTTAAGAACTCGTTGAGGACAAAACATCAGACATGTTTTTAAATTCCATTGTTATTTCGCCTTGAATTCTGGAAACAAAGACATGAGACCCATTGAGGCTCATTGAATAATTTTAGAATGGCTCTACTGTTTGGGGAAAGTAGCCTAAATTTTCAATTCAAATAAGGTGCATACAATTTTCAGGAAAATCTATAACTGAGTATTTCTGAGCTTGGTTCATCCTAAAAAGCAGACCAAGACTGTAGAAATATACATTTTCAAACAGATCTAAAAAATAGATAATAAGTTGCTCTGTCCCAACGCATCTATAAGCGATCACACTCCTAAGAAAAAAACACAACCCACCCAAACCAAACAGCTTTTAGGAAGTTACATAATTAAAGCCTGACCCAACTCCAACTGAAATCAGTTAACAGAATTCCCCTTCTTGCTTCAGTAGAATTGAATCAAGCCTCCTGAACACAAAAAGAAAGCATAAGATATATCTAGATTGTATGAAGGGAATAACTGCAGTGGTTATCCACAAAACACCGGCAGCCTAAACTCCACAGCACTACGAGCACGCTTTACACTACTGTAAGATACTTAAAAGAAAAAAGCACACACACACTGACAGTAAAAACAGAATTAAACACTACAAATAGAGACCAATCTGGGGGCGGGGGTTGATTGGTGTATAGTTTAGTGTTATCAATATATATGTACGGAAAATATTAAAACACCTAACCAAGCAACACTGTCAACATCATTAAGGGCAAAGGCAACACAAGAGAGTTAAGAGATAAGCAGCCAACCATACAACATTCAAGGGGGAAAATAATCTCTCTTGAGAAAAAGCTATTTAATAGAACAGAGGGAACTAATAAGTAATAAGCAACATCAGGAAACCAGTAATAAATTAAGGCAGAGGGTAGTTTGATACAGTATGATAACACAAGGCATCAGTATTACTTTGCACTATACAAAGATAGCTTGGAGAAAAAAAAAAAAAAAGGTCAAGTATGCAAAATATGCCTTAAAAAAAAGAGCTTAAAAGCAGTTTGAGGGGCAGCGATGATTCCATGTCCAGGTGCATTTAAAGAACAGGAAGCGTATCGTGAGTGTAACAGAGACGGGGGGCAGGAGAGGACAGTGACAGAAGAGACCTACAGTTTGAAATCCTATAATTCACCGGGCTGAACACAGCACTACTTCTCTTTGTTTCCTGCAGCTACACCCAACAACAGAATTTAGTAAGACTAGGAAAACACTTCTGATGAAGCTCCCATTCCTGCACGATGGTACATATACACCAAACCGCACAATTCCTGAACTGGCTTTAAAGGATGCACTGAGCTTTCAACGATTACAAATATTAGCCTCTTAACACTTATCAAATAAAAAGATAAAACGTTTTCTTAAGAACATAATTAATGAAGCATTGGAAGAAGAGTTAGCACATCTACACAGCTGATCAGCATGATAGACAAGATTTTTTATTTCAGATTTCCTGGCTTCTGTTTTCATCCTTCAATCACCTTTGAGCTACATACACTACACCTTTGTATTTCTTACCTGCTTCTGGATTCTTATTTTTATCTTTACATAATCTGGTTATTTTACTTCTTTGAAGAGTTATTTTTTTAAAAAAAAAAACAACACCTGCTCGCTACTACCTTGCGACAAAAACACACATCTTGCTTTGTCTTGGTAAAGCCTAAGGAAAAATGAGACACCACATTTTTTCCATGCATTAATACAACTTTGCAGTATCACCAGGTAACTTCAGCCATGTCTTAGAAGTTCTTATCTTGTATTTTACCTACAGCATCTCTTCCAAACATCAGACAGAGGCTAACCTTACTACTAGTAGTGATATTAGCAGAGATTTGCTTCCACTCGCCTTCTTTTTTTGATTAACACCCTCATCATATATTCACTTACTGACTTCAAAGCTCTCATCAAATAGAGAAACACTACTACCACAATAGACCAGATTGTTTTCCTCAGAAAACACCTGAGTATCATATAGAACAAATTAGTATCACTTTCAGTAGGAAGAGTTTGCCCTTTTAGTAAATCAAAAAAATCAAACAGCCCATCTCTGAAACAGTCTGAAGTTATACACAACTCAAAAATAAATGTAAATATTAATGCAAAAGAGGCACTTCACTGAATATGAGCAACTTCAGAAGCAATTAAAATTTTTATTAGCCCTTCTACTTTGAAAGGCAACTTTCCAAATCTGAACTGCATTAATTAGTGCAGTCTGTCTGCATGCCTAAGAACAGACATCTTCAGTTCCTCTGCTGCTGTTGACAACCATTTTATTCCACAAATAAACTTTGTGATCTCATTAGTTTACAACTATGAGAATTCAGAACTCTGTATGCAAAGAAGCTATCAAGAATCAGAACATTAACCTCCTTGACTCGTTGGCCAGGACACTGCAAACAAGGATACAGAAGGACCTCTCTACTCTTATTACAGCACCATTAGAAAAAAAAAGTAAGATTTGCAGTCACAGGAACAAAGGAAGAGACTGCTCTTCTATCAAAAAAGGAAGGAACCCGAAAGCTATCTTATGCACAGGGGACAATAAAGCTGAATCCCTCACAACACAGACTTTCTTTCCCTTTCTCAACTCACGGGAATTTAAATACCTTCCCCTCCTTTCTCTCACCATGGAAGAAACAAGGGGATCACACTGCAATCTGTCTCAGAAAAACAAAGTCTCTTGCCTTCCTTCAGCTCTCACATATCCAAAAAAGTTTTCAAATTACATGCCAAAAAAATAGAGTAGGCAAAAGGAAAAAAAATCGGCAGTAAAATGGCACATGCAAATAAAGAAAGGAAAAAACTATGAGTATAGTTTAGAGAAAGGGGGGAGAAATGTAAAAGGCCATAAGAAAAAGAACCAGATATACACTATTGAGTAGAGTAAGAACAGGGAAAAAAAAAAAAGGAAAACTAAACAACTCAATCTGACGTTTTAAATGCGAGATGCAAGGGGTTCTATACAGAGAAAAATATGCATGTATTTTACTTCATTTAAGCTACTATGTGTCAAATGCACTTTCTGGTATTGCAATAAAAATGCCATCCCTCCAAAGCGGTTCCACTGGAACTCCATACCTTTCCATTAAGGCTTCAAGTATCAGAAACTAAAGCACACCACTAGGCATTTAAAAGCATCACTTACCATGTAATAAAACATACAAACGTTTTGTTCACAAACTTTCAAAACAATACCTACTATTAGGAAAATTCATCGCTTGTCTTACAGTTTGTGAGAGGAGGAAAAGAGAGAACTCCAGCCTTGAGAAAAGGACTTGAAACTGTCTTTAGACCAATTTCTCAGTAACGGTAGACAAAGCTAACACAAACCCAAAGCTGCAATTTACTGAAAATACTTTTGGCCAGAAACCAGACTTCTTCCTCCACGAAAATCCACGCATCCACAACACAACGCACTAACACCTTAAGAATTAGGATCTCACTGTAAAGCTCTGGGCAGTTGTGCAGCACAGGCAAGGAAAGTCAGATCCAAACACACAAACTACTTTTTGGACGCTAAGGCCCTCCAGCGTGAACAAGGTGAGGCAACATTTCCTCCTGGCAGAGCTCGCGCGGCGGGCCTGCGCTCCCCGCTTCAGGAAACGCCACGCAGGTTACCGAGCCCCCGGAGCAAGGCCGGGGGCAGCGGGCAGAGCCCTGCCGGCCGCGTCAGCGGGCAAAGGCCCGAGCCCGCCGGAGGCGCGCCCCTTCGCCGCGGGAGCCGGCCCTGAGTGCCCGAGGCCGGAGCCGAGCGGGGCCAGCACCGCTGGGCAGGGACAGAGGGCGCGGGCGGCGAGGCGCCGCGCCGGCGGAGGCCGCGGGAGGGCATCGGGCGGCCGCCTCCCGCGGGCACCCCGGGAGGCCGCGGAGCG
>NC_048903.1:21077571-21099267 GCF_011077185.1 Oxyura jamaicensis | reverse complement strand
AAAAAAAAAAAAAAAAAAAAAAAAAAAAAAAAAAAAAAAAGGACACGCGGCGCGGCTGCGGCGCCTCGGGCCCGGTGGGGCGGAGTGGGGCAGGGCGCGGGGCGGCCGGGGCCAGGGCCGCCGAGCAGGGCGGGGGCCCGCGGCTCCTCCAGCCCGCGGCGCCGGGGCCCGGGGCTCGCTCTGTCCCCGCGGCCTGGGGCTCCCCGTCCCGCCCCCCTCCCTTCCCCCACGCTCCAGGGGCCCGCGCCCGGCTCGGGGCCGGGGCTCACGGCTCCCTCTGTTCCTGGTGCAGGTGAGGCGGCGGCCGGCGGCGGGGATCCGGGAGCCGGCGTGTGGCAGCTCCTGCGGGCGCCCCCATGAACGAGCGTCGCGGCCGGGGCTGCCGGGACACCGCGGGGCGCCATGAGAGCGGGCCACGAGCGCAGCCAGGAGTGCCTCCCGCCCAAGAAGCGGGAGCTCCCCGCCGCCAGCACCGGCACGGAGGCGGCGCGGGCGGGGGGCACCCAGGCCTCGGGCGAGGGCCCCGAGTGGGCCCGGACGACGGGGCCAGGCCCCGCGGCCCTGCGCTATGGCCCCGGGGAGGCCACGGAGGCCGTGGCGGGGCTGACGGTGGACCAGTATGGGATGCTCTACAAGGTGGCGGTGCCGCCCGCCACCTTCGCCCCCACGGCCCTGCACCCCGTGGTGAATGTGAGCCCCCTGACCCCGGCCTTCAACGTGACCTCGCCAATAATCCAGCACCCGGGGGTGCCCTACCCGCCCATCCACTACGCGCAGATCCCACCGACGTCCCTACAGCTCATCGGCTCGCATTACACAGTGCCCTATGCTGTCCCTCCTGGCTTCCTGCCTAGTCCTCTCCTGTCTCCTTCCACCAACCTCACCGCCTCTCACGTCCCCCACTTTGTGCCATATGCCTCTCTCTTCACAGAAGAAGCCGCTCCTTCCCCCCAGACTACCTCTCCTACCCACACCTTCAACAAATCTGCTTCTGCGGTCTCTCCTTCTGGCCAGATGCAGCACCATGCTGGGACCCAGCCACTAGATACTACACTAGGTAGAATTCCTGTTTATTATCAGATGTCTCGCCTCCCACCAGGGTACTCAGCATATGAGACGCCCACAGCAGGTGGACGCCCAGATTCTCCTCAGCAAGACAGTCAACTGAGTTCAGAGGTAGCTGCTGCCAATGGTGGACAGAGACATCTGGAGCACAACGTGGTGAGGAGGACCAGCGAGGCTGTGGACTCTGGCAGCAGTAAAGCCGAAGACTGTCTGCCAGGGGCTGCAGTGGGATGTGTGGTTGATGGACAGTTTCTTTCAGGTTACCAGACGTTGAGAACAGAGGTCTCTGTGCCAGCTCACAGAAACACCCCAGACACTGACCTGGAGGTTCAGAGGGTGGTGGGGGTGTTAGCATCTCAGGATTATCATGTTCTGGCAGCCCAGAGGAAAGATGACCCAAGCCCTTTAAACCTTTGCCATAGTATCCCTGATCAGCAGGGGGAGTCAAAGGACTTTTTGAGGAACACAGTGGAAAGGGCTGCTGCTGGGAAGAGCCAGTCCAGGAGTCCATGCGTCTTATCCCCTGAAGAGATGGTTAGACAAAGACAATTAACCAAAGGAATGGTGATAGCCAATGGCAAGCCAGTACTGGTTCCCATTGGATCTGAGCCCATCAGGTCTTCTTCTGCTTCAGAAACCCTGGTGAGGCAGAGCCCAGACTTGCAGGCTCGAGGAAGCGTACTTGAAAAGGACCTGGCACAGCTGCAGCCACCTAGCTCCTCACACTTGCCCTCTCACTTCATGAAAGGAGCCATCATCCAGCTGGCTACAGGAGAGCTGAAGCGGGTAGAGGACTTGCAGACTCAAGACTTTGTTCGCAGTGCGGAGGTGAGCGGGGGCCTGAAGATTGATTCCAGCACCGTGGTGGATATTCAGGAAAGCCAGTGGCCTGGACTTGTCATGTTGCATTTTGTGGTTGGAGAGCAACAAAGTAAAGTGAGCATCGATGTGCCCCCAGAGCATCCCTTCTTTGTCTATGGCCAGGGCTGGTCCTCCTGTAGCCCGGGGCGGACTGCTCAGCTCTTTGCTTTGCCCTGTCACAGGCTGCAAGTGGGTGATGTCTGCATATCAATCAGTTTACAAAGCATGAATGGCAACTCTGCTTCTCAGGCTAACTACCCTCTCACAGATCAGTTGATATCTACTAGAGAGAGATCTGAAAGAACTGCTCAGGGGTCCAGAGAACCGTCTGACAGAGCTGCTGAAAGGAAGAACCAGCCAGAAAGGGAAAGTGCAGCTCAGAGCTCTCACGATGAACCCTCTCAGCCTGAGACTGTCATTCAGCACAGCTGGGCCGCCCCAGGCTTCCAAAGATACAGCACGCAGGCGGAGGAGCCTCGGCCCTCTCTGCTCCGTCCCTCTTTCATTCCCCAGGAGGTCAAGCTGTCTATCGAAGGGCGTTCTAATGCAGGGAAATGATCCCTTTGAGGTTGTGAGCTAGGGCATGCCCTCTGGGTGAGCCTCACCTTCACTGGGTGGAGAAATTGCACATGCTTTGTGTCAGGTTCACCAGCAAGGCTGCTTTCTGCCCTGCAGAACTGGATTTATTCCAGTTCAGTGGCTGACCAGTTCCTCTTGGGGAATCGAGAGGACTCCAGTGCCTCAGGGAGCAGCAACAGGCTAGCTGGGGTAGAGAACAGGGACGTGCTCATGAGCTTGCAATGAGAACATCTGGAGGCTGGGGCTTTCTTGCCCCTCCTTGAATAACTGATACCCTGCAGGGCAGGGTCTAAGTAAGCATTCGGGAAAGGTGGAGAGATGGGAAGGGCAGATGTGGCTTAAGGTAGCAAGTAAAATTGCTGAAGATATTATTCCTCCTTTTTCATGATGGGGAGAGATGGGTCCCCACTGGAGTTTAGGGGGCTCTACTCCCAGTATCCCCTTTCTTCACACATGCACTTTAAAAGGACCGTTCACCGATGGAGCTCTTGAGGGCAGGACGCAGATGCTTCTCTGATGGTTCTGTTTAAGGTCTCTTCCACTGAATCCAACTGCTCTTTCTTCTTGCAAAGAATGTACAGAGATTTCCATGAATCACAGAAACTCAAGAGGAAGGACCAAAAGGATGGGTATTGGGTACAGTTGAATAGGGAACTTGAGCACTTGGGATGGGACACAGCATGGGAGATGTCAGTTTCCTGCTTTGAAATACTTTTGTTGTCACCTAATTATTGTAATATTAGTCACCAAATCAAATATTCCTTCCCATGTTAATAACCTTAAAAACAAAATCTCTTGGGCTTAAGGCTTTTAAGGCTTAGTCTATGGGTGAATGGGGTTAGGTTTTGTTTTGTTTTTGTTTTGTTTTTTGAAAGCTGGAGTCAGATATATTTAGCATTCTCTAGTGAAGGATGGAAACGCATCCTTCTACTGTGACAAGACCGAGACTATTTTGTAATTAAATCAGAATAAAACTTTACGGATGGCTAATTATTCCCTGCAGGCAGTTTTCTGAATAAACTCTAAAGAAACAAGTGTTTGTGTATGTGCAGGCAAAGTACAAAGCTTCAGCTAAGTACAATTCCATGAGTAATGTAGGGACTCTAGGGATCGCAGCATCATAGGGCATTTCTGGGTGTTTTTCTGTTAGTTGTTCTAATGCTTCACTTTGGAGTTCCTCTGTAGAACAACATGGTACTATCAAGAGTAGCCTTCTTCACAGTGAGATCTAACACAAATGTATATTAATACCTCATTATGGTAAATAACACTCCATTCAAGTGAAGGCTCCTATAGTTACACTAATTTGCCCTCTCTGATGGTGTGTTATGACACTGGCTCTAACTGCTTATTTAGAATAAAAATGTCACTGTTTTGTCAAGGGTAAGAGTCTTTACTGACTTAACGTGGATTTAAGTATTCCCTGTATTAAGGTGCCCATCACTGTGCTAGGACCAGGCTTTTGAGGATTTCTTTTCAGCGTGCAGATCCCTGCTAGAGTCCTGATGATGCTCCTGATGTTAGTGTACCATTTTCTGTCTCCCTTTTCTCACCTTCCTGAAGTTTTCTGCCAGGCATGCTGGACTGGTAGGGCTCTGCTTCTCTCCTTCCCTGAATGGCTTGTGTGTCAGCACTTCTTGATGATGTAGCTGTCCTCCTGGTCAGCTTTTGTGATGCTGGTGTCTCAGGGTTGGTCTGAATACTCTCCAGAAACGTGTCCTGTAACCAACTGGCTTCAGTTGGCTGCGTGGCAGGGGTTGTGTGCATAAGTGTTCTGCAAGCGAGAGAGTCTCCAGAAAAGTTCTTCCATCCAGGCCATTGATTATGATTTCCTAGCAAATTGCTAGCCATCTCTGTTGCCTTTGACATGCCTGTGCCGGGAGAACAATTTATTTTCAGGCCTTAGTTAAGATATGCTTTGTTCATGCCTTCAGTGTTTGTGCCTCACGAGGGTTTCTCCAGGGTGAGGATGCTTCCTGTGTCACACGTAGCTGCCCCAGAATCACAAAATGCTTGTGGTCTCATCAACTGCATGTGGAAATGCACAAAGTCACAGTGATACTGTTGTGTGAAGATTCTGCCTCCTTTGATGCGGCAGCTGTGGGAAGGCTGCTCTTTTTATGGCACCATTTGTCAGTGGAACATCCTTGCCTGGGCCCAGGTGCCTGGCCTCATTCCCATGTGTGTTCCACAGTCGCTGTTCATCGGACTCTCCTGCACAAAGGCCTTGACTGATGCTGGTTAGAACTTAATGCTCAGGATATCCAGGGTCTGTGGCCAAGAGCAGAAGACGGAGGAGGAGCGCAGCTTCTCTTGCCTGTTCTTTGTGTGGTGCATGCAGAGGAACTGAGAGCTGTGGCAGGCAGCTAAGGAAGGGATCTTGCAGAAGCATGGCCAGTGAATGAGGAAGGGACATTGTGTGCTCAGAGTGTTTGTGCAGCTGGACGGTGCAGAGCCCTTGTGTGCCCATTCAAACATGGAAGTCTCTGTCTTAGAGGATTTAGAGAGCCTGCCTCATCTTCGGTGTGTCACTGTACTCACTGCTTCTATGTCTTGGCCGCGTGGAACGGTAGTCTGAAAAGGCTGGTGAATGAAGCAAGATGCTGCGGGGCTAGAACAGCTCTACCTGGGACAGGTGGGGGATTGTGCGGGTGCTCATCCTGGTGGTTCCTTGGCTGCTGGCTTGGCCACACATCTGCTGAGTGTGGTTCTGAGGTCTGTGGAAGAGGCCAGGGTGTGTTTGTCCTTGGGGCTTCTGTCCAGGCTCCCTGTGAGTCCCACTGTTGAGCATGTTTCAGCTGCCAGCTCTTCTCTTCTCTGGAAGCAGCAGTTTGGGGCACATCTCATGGAGGAGGCATTGAAAATAATTGGGGCATCTGGCCGCTTGCCCCAGGGACTGTGGGCAGGAGGGAAGCACTGGAGGCCCTCTAGCCCAGCCAAACAGCACTCATAATCACTGGAATCTTTCTTTACTGGGTTGGACTGTGTTGCTCAGCTCCGGTGGTGGCTGTTGGGTTGAGTGTTCAGGCTCTCTCAAGACATGGAGTGTGCGAGACAGGTTCTGCTGTGGGCAGGAAGGCTATGAAAGAGCCCACAGGGGAGGCATTTATTTCTTAGGTTTACAGGGATAGGGGGAAATAAAGCCAGGAAGACATTATGGAATGAGCTGGTTATCCAGACCTTTCTTCTGGCAGAGATGTGACAGGCTTCTCAGAAATACACTGTTTTCCTGCTGCTATTGTGAAGGGAGGGAGAGCTGCGGTCTGTCCTACCTGAAGGAGGAGGCATCCTGGCCTTGGTCTTACCCAGCTCACACAGAGGCTGTGGGAAGAGTCTGTAGGATGCAATAACAGGTGTCTGTAGCCATCTGTCCCATCTCATGAAACATTCCTTGGGTCAGCTGCCCGTCAGAGGCCAGGCCTGCTCCCAGGCCATGTGTACACTGTTCCCCCAGGAACACAAGACTTGCTCCAGGTGACAAGCACTCATCACTACCAGACTATGCAGAGAAAGCTCTGTCTGGGAAGGAGGAAAGCTGCAGAGGCACCTCTGCCTCTCCTTTCCAGCAGGTGCGCAAGTATAATGCACTTTTCACATTAAGTGTCCCCATCCCTCCTGTCCCCACCCCACACTTGAAGTCACTTTCCCCAGTAGAGAACTAACAATCCTTGTTACTCAGAAAAATATTTTAAATGAAACTACAGCAGCTTGAGTAGCCCAAATGCTAGTTCCTGCCCACAGCAGTCCATGTGCCTTTCCCTAGCGTCACTCACAACTGGTCTTTGCCTTTCAGGCTGTCCCGGGCCTGAAACTTTGCAGAAGCTGCTCAGATGGCTACAAATGCACATTCTGCAGAGTTTGCCCCAGGGTATGTTCCGTGTGGGGCTTAAAATGCTGATGGTCAAGACTCCTCTGTGGTCTTCACGTCTGTCCATGGAGGACAGGACTTGCCCTGACATCCCAGGCTGCTGCCACCCCACCCTGCAAACGCGCCGTGCCCGTTTTGGTTGCTTTTTGCCTTTGTGGCACCTTAGAACCAGGGGAGGGTCTGTGCATGCGGTCTGTAAGGCATGTGGCACAGGGGGAACTGGCTGGGCTGCCCTGAGGCAAGGAGGTTTTTGTAGATAAGTGCTGATCCCTCGACTATAATCCCAGTTATGTAATGGCTGTATTAACATGTAACCGACCGCATTGTATCTAAAGCCTTAGAACTAGTCAGGTGCTCCCCTCCAACCTTGCTCCCACCCCATTCCTCCTACCTGATCTTTAACAAAGCATTAATAATTCTAAGGATAATCTCTATTTTGTTGTGCTTTTTTTGTAACTGTTTTAAATAAATCAATTTGTACTGTATATTTGTACTTTTGGTGAGATCCTTTTTCCTGTTTTACCATTTTAAGTCTGTACTTGGCTACACACAGATTGTATTTTTATTGTTAATGCTCTTATGAATATTGCATTTAACTTGTTGACTCTGTAAACACAGTATATATCTATATATATATATATCTATATATAAACCAATAGCTTTTCCTTTGGTGTTTGAGACTTTTTGCTCGTCTGTGGCATCAATGATCGGTTGAATGGGGGTTCTCTGGTCTTACACAGTGATCTGGAAACTATGACAAACACAAGGTAAAGGCTGACAGAGAGATTGCTAAGTCTGTGTTCAAATACTTTTGCTTTTATGTGATCTCCTTGAACCCCTTTGATACAATGGTTTTGTTAGTAAATATTGCGTGGAATAATCGTAAGGCGCCAAGGAGGTTGCAGTAAAAGCAACCTCAAAAAAGCATACAGTTAGCACAGCACAGCTATGTCTCTGCTGGCCAAGCAAAACACACAACGTAGGGTAACAGCAACTGCTGGAAAGAACAGACTGTCAGCTTGAGTGTGAAAATGAACAGAAGTAAGAATAAAAGTGAGATCAGCTCACAGAACAACAGAGAATATAGAGAAGGTAACAGAACTGAATAGATCCTTGCCAGATCTGGTGCCTTTTCCCAAAGAGAGCAAGGCAAGGATGGCTCCTGGAAATCCAGATAAGAAGATAAAAGAACTTCTCTAAGTTGAGGAAACAAGCTGTTACAGTGGCATGTTAAGGAGCATAGGCTTCAAAAGATTAAAACCTTTTTGTAGCAAGTGCCCACAAGACTGTCTATGAAGTTAGTTTCATGTCATGAAAAAAATGCAGCATCATGCACTTCAAAGGCAACTATTTTAAGCACTTAAGTAGGACTTCAAAAGAGTTGCAGCAAAAAAGTTTTTCAAGCTAAATAGAGGGAAAAATCAAGTTTCTAAGTCACTGAAAATTGATTGGTCTGTCCTCTCTGCACCTCCCTTCAGATATTTCTAGGCATGGACAAGATCCCCCTAACCATTCTTTTCTCCAGGCTGAGCAGTCCCAGCTCTTGCAGCCTCTCCTCAGAGGAGAGATGTTCCAGTCCCTTTGGGGCCCTTTGCTAGACTCTCTACAGTATGTCTGTGTCTCTCTCACTTGCAAACCTGAAATGCTATTTAAGTGAAAATTACCTTGTTCATCAACTGGCTCACTTCCTTGTTTGCTTACCTTGGTCAGCCTTTCTGTTATTGTTTATATGAGGTATCTTAGAACAGGAATCACTTCCTCTTAGTTTTTCCATGTACGCTACTGCAAACAAGAACATAGAAATAGTGTTAAATGGTGCGCGCAGCCATTTCCAGGAAGATGGCATCCTTTTTTTGCTTCCTTTTTATGGACACAAACAGTGAGGTATTTATTCCTGGAGGAGCAGTGGACTATCAAAGTCCTCAGCTCCATTACTTATGCTGCTGTAAATAAGTTTCTTTTTCAGTGAGGCAGGCTTTTCACCTGTAGCAGAACAGCAGCAGCCCAAACCCATCCATGCTGCAACGGTCCAAGAACAGGACAAAGTACAAAAGGTAAAGGAGGGGACTAAATAAATGTGAAACATTAATTTATTTTTCCACTGTTCACAGGCTGTGGCTGACCCCCACAGCAGACTGTATCCTCAGAATCTGCTTCCACCGGGGCTACTTTGGCAGACATCTCTCAGCTCTGTTCTCCTCCTATGTTCAGGAGAAAATCGGAACCATCTCTGGGGGAGAGCTGGCCAGGGACCCACAACAGCCTCCGAAGCATAGGAGCCTGCTAGTTTGCCTGTGACAGATGCAGCAGTGGTGATAGTCTTTGGCTGCAGCTCAATGTAGCGTACTGTTGCTCTGCTCCTCAAAGGTCATTTTGCCCAGCAGTTGGCTCTCCAGCTCCACATTGCTCACTGGCAGCTGGAAAAAGTTCATTTCAGCTGCCAAAGCTGCCATGGCAGAGGGGTCCTGGCCAAACTGTGCCCGGAGCATCATGTCCATTTTCTCCAGGCGCCGCTTCAGCCTCTTGGCCTCACGTTCCCGGATGAGCCGGGCCTGCCGTTTCTCTGGGGTCTCGTTTGCACGTTTCAATCGCATGGCTTCCCGGTCTCGCTGCAGCCGTCGCGCCCGCTGTTCATCTGTCTCTTGCATGCGCTGCAGGCGCTTAGCTTCTCGATCCCGCATCCGTCTCACTTCACGCTCCTCAGGAGTCTCATTGTCCCTCCGGCTCTTCTTGGCCGTGCGCTCCCGCTCCAGACGCTGCAGCCGCACTTCCAAGGGCTCGTTCTGCCGACGAAGCGCCCACTTTCGCATGCCAGGTGTCTGTGCCTCCAGCAGCTTGCGATACGCAGCACAGTTGTTGCACACTAGGAGGATGCTTGCAGGATACACAGGGGTGTGAAAGGCAACGTCCTTCCCCTCAACACTGGAGGGGCCCTCGCTTTGTGGTGCAGGCAGGCGATCTGCAGTGAGCACTTCTGGGAGCTTCTCACTGGAAGCAGAAAGTACAGAGTGTTAGAGACTTGGTGCTGACAGGAGAAACCTCATCTCAGACTGACAGGGAGGCTGCAGTGAACAGTACCCCCACTAGTGCCCATGACAGAGGGCTGTGCTAAACCATTCCTGCCTACAAACATGGCTGAATACCTAAAACCAAGCAACAGCACATCCAGAGGTAGGAACAGGATTAGCCCAGAGCAGTATCTGGGTTGGAAGAGTGCAAGGGCAGGAATTAACCAGCAAGCTGCTACTCCCCATCATCTCTGGATTTCTCCATTCCCTATTCCCCTAGTCAGTGAATAATCTTCCACCAGGTAGGACACAAACGAGGAACATTTCAGTTTCTGCCTGTAGTCCTGCTTTGGAAATGAGGAACTCATCTGGGCAGCACAGACCCTGTCTGATGGACTGCTAAGCAAGGAGAGTAACGATTGTTCTCCTGTGACAAGAGTCTCAGTGCTCTCTGAAGAGTCCTACTTCTTCACAGAGCTAAGAAACACCCTTTTAGCAGCACAGCTAATGGAGATTTTTGCAGGTAATGTGGAGTTGCAAGGAGGAAGGGATCAAGGAAATCTCAGTCATCGCGGGTGTTCACAACTGGCCTTTAGTAGGGCATAGACATGACTTCTGTGGTCACTTAAGGCAACCCACCTAATCTTTTCTGTGGGTACCCTAGCCCACTCACCAGCCAGGGTGACCCTGACCTGTTGAATGTGGCGTGGCTGGTGAAACGTGCTCCACACACCGCACAGTTTGACAGCTGGTCCTCTGAGTGGATCAGGAGATGTCGCCCAAGGGATCCTGGTGAGCTGAGGGCTCTGCCACATACAGGACACATGTAGCTCTTGGCGCTCACCACAGCTGCAGTGTGCTGCAAAACAACCACTAGGTTGTTAGTTACAAATTGCCCAGCTCCCTGCCCAGTTTGAGGTGTGCTAACAAAATATGGCAAACCATTTAGTTCAGCCTCTTGGAAAAGGATCATTTAACCACTAAAACCTCTGGCTTACAGCTCCTAGACTAAGCGCAAGACATTTGGGATGTCACAGATCAAACACCTTTCTGCAGCTCAACAGAAATGCAAGAGAAACAAGTAGAGCCAGAACACTCAGATCATACGACCTGACTCTTGTTTTCAGAAAGGCATCTAAGTAGCTGGTGTTGCTAGAAAAAGCATGACTACACTAACAGTAGGCAGGATGCTGGGGAGGGAAAGCTCACTATGATGGTAGCTAGAGACAGTCAGCTGGTGCAGATAAGTGGTCAGTTCAGCTCTGCTTCATTCCTTCTGTTACATACTTTAATGTGCTGTGAGGAGATTACTGACAACAAAACCTGTAAGATCCCAGCATAGATTTCCCACAGTACTGGAATTGTTTCAGAGGAAGAACTGCTGTTTCCATGGATAGGAACTGCGATAAAGGGACAGAATAAAGAACCAAGTGATCAGGAGGAGGGTTCCTTATTTCACTGAATGATATAAGAATTGCTTCTGCGTTTGATCTGAAAGAACTATCTTGTTTCGGCCTGCAACTGCTTGCAGTGACTGCCTTGGGACGGAGCTGTGCTCTCCAGCTGTGTAGACTGGTACCTTGCTGATTTTTTCACCCAGGACTCCCTCTGGACTATCTGCTATAAACTTCAGTCACACCCTAGATAGGAGGATCTGTTCAGTTCTGTGACTGCAAAAATCAGAACAAAGTCATCCCATGCCCCTTGCCCAGGACCGTTTCTGAATTTGGGACAGCTGAGCAGCTTAAGGCCAGAGACATCCCCCCATTTGGAACCAACCCCTACCTGGTACACGTGTGCAATGAGCTGCTCTCTGCTTCCACACTCCAGCTGGCAGAGGGGACACTGTGACAATCCCAGCATGGGGTCAGCATTCAAACTCTCAGGAACCTAGGGGGAGAGAAAGATGCCTTGGTGTAGGGCACACAGGTCTTCATGCAGCTGCCTCACGCTCCCCTAGTATCTACTCAACACCTGCACACAGGCCTTGCCCAGATCAAGTGCTGCACCCAGGCCTGCTGGGGCTTGTTTGCTGTTCTCATTCTAAAACTTTCTTTATGTACCCTCCGAGCAAAACTCCTGCTGTCTCAAGAAGAAAGAGAAGCCTCACAGCCTACACTCGCACCCACAACCTTGCCAGCACGGTGGCTCTGGTAGGCAAGGTCTTCTCTGTAGCAGAAGGGAAGGGGAGATCAGTCAGAGAAAGGTACCAGACAGAACTGAAGGAGGTGGACAGACTGCGTAAGCATCTCAGCAAGGCAGGAGAATAGCAGTTTGTCTCCTGTTCCTGGTAGCCCAAGAACACCTCACACCATTTCCTCCAGCCAGGAGATAGCGTTTGGAGGAAGTGAGAGTGGGGACAAGGAAAGAAATCACAGTGAGGAGAAAAGATGTGTTTTCACCCAGCGCCCTCCCTTCTTCCTGGGAACTTTATGTAAGTATAGTACCAATACACACTTGCCTCATTTTCTCTCATAACTGGGGTTCCAGCTGCAGGTTTTTCTGCATTCTCTAACTCTTTCTTCACTTTTATCATGGAACCATCCTCTTCAGAAGTGTGGGAAGAAACTTCATCCTGGGTGGTTTCATCATCATCATCATCACTGCCACCTGGAACATACAGAACAGTTACTCCAAGTGTCAGGACCCTGAGGGTACTAATAAGCCTTAATTGTCGTGATAAGCCTCATCTGGGGCATCTGCTCACACCCACTGATGAGATGCTTCATTTAAACTCAGGGGAGCTTCAATCCTCAGAGTGCTGTGTGGAGTTCCTGGGTCTGTTTTGTTAGCTGGCCTTGCTTGACAATCACTGGTCTGTGGACAGAGCCTCTTGCTGTCACCACCCTGCTCTGGTGCTGTGCAATTGCACTCTAGTGGTGAGCTGGTTGCCCAACCTGTGCTGTGATGGCCCTTGGCTCCAGGCCCACCTACCCTTGGGGAGCAGTTCTGCTCTTGTTCGTTCATGCGGAGTCCTGCACAAGAGCCAAGAGCTAACCCAGAGAAGGGGATGAGTAAGATAGTCCCCAGAGGACCCCTGCAAGCTGTGCAGCACGTAACCTCAGCCCTCGGAAGAGTCTCTCCAGTCCACTACCTTGCAATTACTGGAAGGGGCAGAACTCACTGCTGCTGGAGTCATGGTCTTGCAGTGGATGAATGGCAGGCCTTTGGTCCCCAAGAGGTCCAGGAAAGCTGTTTTTCATCATGGCTTGGCGGGCTTGCTCCTCCAGCCCTGCAAAGACTTGCTCCCCTGGCAGCCACAAGGACAAAGAGTCAGACTAGTGACGTTCCATTGTTTTTACCACAAAAGCTTACCAGAAATGCATCAGGTGTGAGGTGGCTCACCTGCACTGCACGGAACCTCTGAAGTCACCTTTCTGAAAGCATTTAAGTAACCTCTCTGCTTGCTGACCCCATGACACCAGTGTTCTGTACCTGCTGATGCAAGTGTAGGCCCTATGTCTAGATGAGTCTTGCTAAGGGAAATGTTGGGTGTCAGGCTGGTCTCAACGTACTGTTTATATACTGCTCTGGTGACGTAAAAAAGCCTGCAAGACTCCGCATACCTGCCATATGTGCCCAGGTGACTTTCTCATCTACCAGACAAACTATCTGCCAATAGAACTGTAGCACAGCTGTAGGTGGGGGGAAGCCACACAGGGATGATAACAGTATCCCAAATCATGCATAGTGTTATTTGGCTCTTCTAAGTCATTATGTCCTATTTCCTGCTATAACAGGCAGGGTGATGGTACTGTGACAGATCAGGATATTTAGAAAGCAATCATGTTAGGACCTGGGAAAACACAGACTTTAGTATTTGTATGATTCCCAAATTAAGTTAAACTGATTTTTAAATACAGGCTGTTTTTCTCTCTGTATTCTTCTTGCAGTGTAACAGCACGGCAAACTAAATCTGCATGTTTGCCTTAATTGTAGTCTTCCACAGTTTAATCATAACTTCAATTCAAACCCTAAGTTTTCTCCACTGACAGTATATGTGTATCGTATTTGCCATGTTTCCTTATCATGCATTTCCACTGAAACATTCACAACATTAACTCAATTACCATACAGTATGTTTGTGAATTTCTTTAGTTATTAGAAAGTGCCTTCATAGCTAGGTAGTAATTAACCAGATAAAATGCTAGTTATCCTATATTATTTCTAGTTATTTGGAGAGAGCAAATTGGTGGGAAGAGAGGGGAGGGAGGGATCGTTAGCTGAATGCCCTGTGATATGTCCACTGCAACACATTGGTGGCCCAGTAGTTAGATAGATCATCATCAGGTGGATCACCAGGCAACAGCACAAACCATGGCATGTCCTGGACGTTTTATAGATGTTGGCTGTTGCCAGAGCAGCATCAAGTTGCTACTATGCAGCACCTACTTCCTCTCTGCAGTCCACTTGGCTCCTCTACAGGGTAAGCAAGCACCCGTTCACATTAAATTCCCTTTCCTCTCTGCACTATTCAGTGGTTCTTTTCTCTCATTCATTCTACAGACAAAATTCCTCAGCAGGCTGAGGATTTGTAGATAGATATTTCATATTGATATTTATTGCTATTATTTTTCATAATTTACACTTCTCCTTCAAGACAGACAGACACTTTAATTTTTTTTCTTGAGAAATTTGCACAGAAATAATCTCTTCCTGAGTGCCTGGCATCTTATCTGCTTACCACAGTGGTGCTAAAATCAAGGGCTGTCCTTTGGGTGCTGTCACCACCTTCTGTCCCAGGAGGACTAGAGACAAACTGCCCCTCCAGAAGGAGTTGGTGCTCAGAGCTCATCTTCTTCTACTTACATGATGGATAACTTGCTTTAGTAACTTGCCTTGCCCAGAAAAATAAATCTCAGCGATACTTTATATGCTCAAAACAGAAAGCTAAGGGAGTGAACCCAAAAAGCTGAGATGCTTGTTTAGGATAGCTTACAGTCTGCTGCATTGAAAGACACTGATAAATAGTACCTCAACTCAGCATGAGAACAGGCAACAGCAAACACATTGAGAGAAAGTGATTACTTGAGCTCCTCTGCAAGAAAACTTATACAGCAGTCTCTGCTAGGGAAAGCTTTCAGTTCCGTAAAGTCAACCATTAATATTTACATTAAAACAAAAAAATGACTTTGTGTCATATGTAGCTATAACTTGCTTTTACCAGTGGGTGAGCTGTGAGCACTTGGGACAAGGTGCTGGAGTTCCCAAAAGGCTAGCTTTTGGATTAGATTTATCAGTTGGTTTGTAACTCTCAGGAGCTACTCAAAGCATAAATGCAGAAATAATATGGAAGATGCAGTGCATTTTTAACATAAAACAAAGAAGCCAGAGTAGCTTTTGGGACAAAATTGCACCTTTTAGTATAGGGCCGCAACTGGCATCAGTGTAATCAGGAAATTTCATTCTTGACTCACTGAGAGAACACCAGTCCTGTTATAAGGACAGGTGTATTCGCACATACTAAACTGTTTCAGCCAGCTTTGCCCCATATTCATACTCACACTGCCTTTCTGGTGCTTACCTCAAAATTTCCGGCATTGCTTTAAAGAGCAATAACTTATGGAAGATTTCAAAGACCTTCAGAAGTTTCACGGAGACTGAGGGAGAGGAGTTTGAGTTCCCAACATCCCCATGGAGGTTTCCAAAAGCATTTGAAGGCTTTTATCATTCTTTCTCAGAAACGTGAGAAAGGTTTCTGTAGAGAGGACTTGAGAACACAATCCACGTTGGCTGAAGAGAGGTGCAGGAAAGCACCCTATATCTATCTGCCACTGAAAGCAGCAGGCACAATGGTGAATTCTGTGACATGCGCCCACATTGGAATGCATTCTAGTGCTGGATAGTTTTCATAACCTGGAGCGCTGCTTTTACGTCTGGACCACATTGGTGGGACTGAGATACAGACTGTACAAACAGCAGACACTACAGAATTACGGTGCCTCTCCAAGAAGCAGATCTCCATGAACCACCAGGTTAAGAGCCCAGAGACAAAAAAAGCATTGCAAGTCAGAGAAAGTATGCTGAAATGGGGAAACCCGTGGTATGCACAACAGATGTGAAACTATGGTGGAGGATGTGCTACCTGTGACAGTTATGAAACAGGACTCCAAACATTACCACAACTACTAGTGGAAGCAGTTACACGTTTTCTTTTCCCTTTCCCCTTCCAGATGGCTTACGTTTCTACTGAGCAGCAGCCCAGAGTTTAATGGCAGGAAAGTTCCTGCTCAGATACACAGACCACGTGGACAGGCTGCAGTGTCACGATTTTAAAAATCTGTGATCTTTAGAGACGACTGAGGGGACTCTTCCTATCAGTAACACTAACACCGATCACAACAACCAACAGAGCGATCATGTCTGCCAGTGGCCTTTCTGTACGGTGTACCCAGAACCAAGCTAACACTGATTCAGTACAGTGCAGAGAACTTTCAGCTTACAGACAGAAACACAAATTGTTAACCAAACCAGTGCTGTTAGCACTCAACATCTTTTGCATTCTCCACTAGCCTGTATCTAAAAGGCATCATGGGACTGGGAAAAACAAACTTTTAAAAACTCTTTCCCTTATACAAGATTTCTTATTATACTACTATGGTCTCCAAAGGAACTTAGAGAAGAGTGTTTAGTTCATCTACTGATAGACTAAGTCCTACTTCAATAAATCTTTAGAGCTGTAATGTTTGATAGGTACAGGGTTATGTTTTTATTGTTTCTGCACACACATGCTCACATACAGATACTTAAACCCCAACCTCCACCCCCTTTTTGAATACATTTGCATTTATGTGGAAAGGGAGTAAGACAGGCAACAGCTTTGGGATCACCACTATCAGTAAAGGACATTATGCTCAATATTGAATTCACAGACTCTTCTCCAGAAGTTTCTTTATTAAATACAAAAAGGGCTGCAGGCTGACCACAACACCAAAACACTGTATTTGTTTTACAAACAGCTAGAGATGTAGGACAGTGAAAAAAATCATACAAATGCCTCTGCTTTGCATTCCAGTTCTCCTCTCCATAATCTTGTAAATGAGTGGGATGCCAGGAGAGCAGCTGTGGAGGTAGGGGGCAGCCCTGAGGTACTGCATAACAGGGGCAGTTATGACTGCTAGGACCTGGTGGTGCACCAACTTTGCAGCAGCCAGAAATGATTTTTTTCTGAGCCCTTTCCTTCTTGAACTGTATGAATGCAGGATAACTCTCAGGTGTTCTGGAAAATAAACACACAAAAAACAACCTCACCCCCAAATCCACAAAACAAAAATAAAAAGAAACCACATTGTTCCCCTGTCTTCCTTCCTAAACAGAAAAGTCTCTCAGAGATGAGCCACTTTACTCCCTCCTTGTACAGCAATTTAAAGTCCCTGTTCATGTAGGTCTTCTCTGTGCTCCTTTCCTGGACCTGAAATTTGCAAGTCTGTCCACCACTGTGGATCTAGTCCACCTGCCCCATCGCTATTCTGGGTTGTCCATATTGCTGTAGCAGTTACTGAAATGAAAAACAACAATTGAAAGAGTTAATAACCGCAGCCCACAGAGCCCTTTAAGAACCAAGGATTTTGATGCAAGTAACAATTTTTGCTCAGTTTTGAATGCTGGGTGCTATTTCTTGCAAGATACTTTCTTTTCAAACTCAGAATATTATAGACAGCAGAATTCAAGAAACACTGAAGAGCACAGAGTGTGTGTGTATCAGAGGGAGAAGGAAGGAGATAGAGGATTAATGGGACATTGGGACCATGCTAAATACAGCTAGGAAATGTCCATTAATTTGATTTTAAAAGGCTGTTCTGAAGAGATCTAAAATAAGCACCACTTGCAAAGGGTAGAAGCCATAGAAAGAGAAGCAGCTCATGGGACAGCAGGGAGAGAAAATAAAAGCACGCTAATACCTGAAGCAGAATTCTTGGCAAGCTCAAGAACAGTGGAGTAACCCATAACAGATGGAGTGACAGGGCAGCAATGGATGGGCTTGAAAGCAAGATCAGATGATTAATTGCTTAGAAAGATTTTATACATTTATACTTTTGAGTCTGGGAGAAAATAAAGACTGAAATGGATGAATGAAGATCTCTCTACAGGAACAACATGACTGTATTGCATTTTTCAATTCAGTGTGAAACGGGCAATGCAATAAGTATATTCCAGTATTACAGTTTTATTTCTTACCACATTGTCAGGTGAAAATGTTTTTCATGCACCACGTGGCAAAACAAAATTAAATTGTTAAAAGCCAATTATGTGCTGCAGACCTGCCAAAGGGAAACAACTACAAGGAAAGCTGTAGATGGACCGGCTATCACACACAATGATACGTTTACGATAACAGTAATTTTACTGTTGTTTATGTACTATTTTAGATTGCTTTACACATCAACTTCTATTTAAAATGACTTGATCTGTAACAACACAACTTCCCAGCCAGTCACTCTGCACACCAAAGTGCTTCTGTGCTAAGTGGGGTCAGCAGTCCCTGTTGTGAGAGGAAGGTCAAACAAGGGCCATGCCAAGCCTGGAAAGTAACCCTGGAAAGAGGTGGCATTGAGCAAGCCAGGGAGAGGAGACTGTAGCTGTTGCTTGCTCAAATGAATCTGAGAAGGAAGGTAACATGGAGCAGCCAAGCAAGGAAGAAGTGGGCACCATCCTCCCGTGAATTTGTCCAGTTAGATATTCAGAGTAGCATTTACGTGAATCCAAAAAGCACTTCCCCAGCCCCACAGTCGGCCAAATCAGATCCCAATTGCAGACAACTGCATAAAAAGCTGCATACCTGCTGTCCCTTTTATTCCTTTCCTCCCAACCATTTCAGTCCCTGTGAAGAAGTCTCAGTAACGTGCCTGCTATGTCTCAGCCTGATTCCTCATTCTGCTGGCTCACCCAGTTCTTGGAGATGATGTTCTCTCCGATTTTCCTCGTCATTCACCAGCGCACTGGCATTTCTGGGCCCTCCAGATACACAGCAGGCTAGGTAGACAGAGAAGTCCCAACGATTTGGTGGTGTTCATCATAAGACACACAAGATTTCCATCCCAAGGAGGATATGTCACCCTTGTAATTTTCTTTTATCTTTCAGTCCCTTTATTTTTTTGTGATCCTAGTTGCTGCTTGTGACCACTCCTATTGAATAGTTTGTCTGTAGCTAATGCATTGCATGTAAAAGTGGTGAACAGGTCCCAAGTTTCCTCTCTCTGTGGCCTACCTCATGCCCACCAGTAGCCTTTTTGTCAGGTGGTTTCCCCAAGACTAAGGCTGGCGATGACTTGTATTGCAGATTAAAAAGCAACGGTCAATGTGAAAATGCGATAACTGAACCCCATAGCATGTATAGTCCTGTACACAACAGTACAAGCTTCTAAAGAACGTAACCGTTATGCAGTGGAGTACAGAAGAGAAAACAGCCCACCTAAACACCATGGAAACTCCACCTACACCTTTAGAGCTGTCATACCCCTTGGTCCCCATAGATGAGGGACCATAACTCTACACCAGAGGTGGCAACATAAGTGCATGCTTTCTACAAGTCTAATTAATCTAAACAGCAGTAGTAGTATCGGGGTGCTCTCAGAAGCAAATGTGTGTGGACAGAAGTGTTATTGGCATTGCAAGAGAAAACACAGGACATCTAAAATTTCTCTAATGAAGACAATTCCAAGCAGACCAATCAAAGCTATACTGTGCCCACTGTTGAACCCAGCACACAGAAGCAGGAATGGGAGAGCACAAGTCAGCACAGCTGCCAAAAGTCACCTCTACATCACCCTTACATTACCCACCAAGGAGTTTTTTTAGCTCTCCCACATCCACCTCTTGTTTCCTATGGGGCCTTCAAATCCCACACAGAGGTAATTCTCCCCAGTACACTCAGCGAGTGTGCAGAGTGTTAGTTTATATCATGATATATTTTCTTCTAACAGAGAACAGCATGCGTAGATTTCTGTTGCCATATCCATACTTAAAGGCACCACAGAGAAACACACAGAAACATGCAAGCCAGCAGCATCAGCAAATAAGGCAGTTGCTAGGGCTGCAGCACTCAGCTCTCTGTCCCATAGTCATGATGGTTACCACAGCTTAACAATAACCTAGGCTCCCTCATCTCATCAGCCTTACTTTCACTTGTCTACGGAAGTGGAAATTTGTTTTCCTCATGCCAGCTCAGATTCCAAACATGTCTCCAACTACAAAGCTGAGTAGTCTCAAGGGCATAGCTTCAGACCCTCAGCTTCCCTCTGCTGTAGTCAGTCAAACAAAAGCTGTGTATGTGCAGATTCCCCTTTGCAGCTGAACATCCACACAGCTGTCTCCGAGTTCTGCTAACATCTCTCTGTAGCCTACCCACAAGAAGTGCCAATGCAAGGCATCTTCAGTCCATTCACTATTCAACAAATGCCAGGTTCTTGACAATGCTGGAGAAACAGTCTTGTCCTCTCAGATCAGAACAAGTATGATCTGACAGATAGCATTTATCTGTCCACTGACTGACTTAACCACTGCCTATTCCCTGCAAGGAAAGAGCAAATGGCTTTATTTACTTTAGCTGGTAGGAAATTGAGGTACAGTGAGCTTAAGTGACATGTCCATGCCAGTCTGTGTAGTCTGTGGTAGAACAAAGATCAGAAGCCAGGATTTTCAGGCTTTCAGCTGCACACAGACCACCCTACCTGGAACTTCCTTTCCCAAGACTGGCCAGAGCCCCAGAATCACATTTCTTCGTATACTAACTTGCACTTGTGACAGTGTGAACGCAAAGCAGAACTACAGGCCCTGTGCATACACTCACCTGCATAACTTTACAGTGTCAATTGTTTGTTCAAGCCTATCCCTGTCCTGCCACATCAGGACACAGAGAGCTTCCCTGATGCACAGAGCTCAATTTCTCTTCTTACAGGCCATAAGAGAAACTGTGAGTAACCATTCCCCCACAGACTGCACCTCTTTTCATCATTCCCCACCTCCCCTTCTCATTCCACAACAATCTGTCTAGGGCAGGGATCCCACGATGCTGTGTAACATAATACTCACAGTGAACTTTGTTAGGAGTGGTCTGTTTCCGACGGGACATGTTTCCCTGACCTGGGAGCACGGTGTGCGTTCCCTCAGCAGAGGGCTCACCTGAGAAGAGAAGAGCCTGTCACACACACCACTGGAACCTTCTGAGTCTCTGGCCAAACACAGCTGGGTACCTCAGGGTCACTCCCCATCCTTTTGCCTACAGGGCTCATTCTGCATCACCACAACCACAGTGCTGCCATCCAACACGACCCACAAGCATTTCGCAAACCACCATGCATGGGCAGCCCCACCCATTTCAAGCAAAGTTACGAGCAATCTCGTACCTGGCATACGAACAGCTAAGAACACCTTGCTTCAGGAGTGACTGCACTCTCAGTCTAAATTCCTTCCTCCCTCCCGTCTGCTCCCACAGCAGATAAGGCACAGACCTAACCAAAGCCACCACCAAACTGACCCAGAGAGAGGAAGAGGGGACAGCCAGAGAGGCCAGGCACCAGGCACACAAAGGAACTGTCTGCCTGACAGATGCAGCTCCAGACACAGAGGCAGCTGCTGGTGGGCTGGCACAGCCAGCCCCAGGACAGGTCATAGCCCCGCCAGCACCCCGCAAGCAGACTGGCCTCGCAGCCAGAGCTGAGACCACTTGCAAGCAGGCACAGGAAAGAGGCAGCAGGACAGCTCCTGCCAGCTGCCAGCACTGCGCCTTCTGGGCAGTGGCCAGGCGGGGGGGGGATGCACCAACCTGCTGCCCTTCCTGTGGCAGGGACACACCAACACCCCTCAGGCTTTGCAAGGGGGAAACATCGACCCCTCATCCCTCAGACTGATGGGGAAGGAATCGATTCCAACAGTACCCTCAGACAGATGGACAAAAGGAGGGACTGGACACATTCATCCCAGACATACAGATGGACACAGGGATGCTGTCAGCCTCTGACAGACAGACACGGGGATGTTGTCAGCCTCCCCGGACAGACAGACACGGGGATGCTGTCAGCCTTGACAGACAGGCACAGGGATGCTGTCAGCCTCCCCTGACAGGCAGCCGCTGGCCGCACTCCCAGCGGACGGCCAGGCGGGCAGACCCAGCCCCGCAAGGTGCGCTGCTCCCCCGGCACAGGGACGGCCGGAGGAGCACGGCCCGCGCCCCGAGGGTGCAGAGGACGCGCGGGGGGACCCATCACGACGGCCCGGCCGGACAGACCGACAGACCGCCCGGCCCGGCCCCGCGGGCGGCGGCACCCACCCCGCGCCCCCCGGGCGCTCGGGGACCCAGCCCCGGCCCCGCCGCCC
>NC_048903.1:21030823-21072571 GCF_011077185.1 Oxyura jamaicensis | reverse complement strand
CCCGGCGGGCGCGCGTCGCGGCGACTCAGAAGTCACCGCCCCGTGTGAGTGTCCGTCCGCCGAGCGATGTAGTCCCTCGGCGCAGCGATTTCCTCCTGTGCTGCCGCCGCAGCTTCTCGCCCCGGGCTCCGCCGCAGCAGTGCGGCGGGCGGCTCGCGCGGCCTCGCCGTTGCCGCCGCGCCCGCTCGGTCGTGCCCGGGGTACGAGGCGGGCCGCGGGGCGTGCCGACCACGCGGATCGCTCCGCGGGGCGGGGCGGGGCGGGGCGGCGCGGTGGGGCCGGCCGCCATTTTGGGTGTGTGAAGGCTGCGTGGTGCCGCGGCGGTGAGTGATGGGGGTTGGCGGGCTGGGGCCGTGCTCGGCTGCTGGGGCCGTGCTCGGCTGCTGGGGCCGTGCTCGGCTGCTGGGGCCTTGTCCCCCTTGTCCCGAGCGCCCGCGGGTCGGGCTGGGCTGGGCCGGGCCGGGCCGGGCCGGGCCCGGCTGAGCTGGGCGGGCCCGGGGTCTGCCCTGCAGTGAGGCGTTCCCGCAGCGCGGCCTGGCCGCGGGTGACGGGGCGGAGAGGGGTCTCTTCTCGACCCTGCCGCCGCGAGCGTGGCCGGTACCGTTAGCCAGGGTTGCCGTCGTTGCCCTCAGCTGGCCCTGGCCGTCGGGCAGCTGCGAGCCGGGCCTTGCTGGCTGAGCAGCGCACCGAGAAACCGCCCCAGCGGCATCCTGAGCGCTGCCCGACTAAAGGTTGTTCTCGGCGGAGGCAGGGCAGGGAGCTGCCCGTCTGCGGGATGGGGTGACGCAGTCCGCTAAAACAGGTTGTCGTTAGCGGGAAGGGTTTTCTAACAGGCACGTACTTCTCCGGAGACGGTGCAGCTTGTGTCGAGGCTGTTTCTTGCAACTACTAAGTTACTGTAGTGCTGTAGGAGAGCGTTCAGGTTATGGAAGGGCAAAACTTCTCATGGCATCAGCCAAACCTATATGTTTTTCTGTATCAGTGTTCTTTGAGCTTTGTTGGTTCTGTGTATCACTGGTAATTGTACTGATGTGTGAAGAGATCAGCTAAATAAACTCGGTGTACGCTAGGTAGTAGTAAATTGTATATAAACCACTTATTATATACAAAATACTATCGCTATCTAGAAGCCTGCTCTGTCGTGCCGCTCAGGTACAAACCAAGGTCTTTCAATACGATAGCCCTTAAGGAAGATTTTTCTGGCAAAGTTTTTGTCATAACAAACTGCTGTAGTAAAGCATGTTCTGAGTTAGTTTTCTGTACGACTAATTAGTTCAGCTGGCTCATGAGAGACTGGAGAAATGCCAGAGCAAGTGTTGGGAAAGCAGGGGGAGTGTGGAGAGAATACAGAGCTTCCTCCTGGTGGCAGGACTGTCAGCCTGGTTCCCAGCCGTAGTTTATACAGTTCTCAGGTTAATTGCATGCTGTTTTACAGGTTGCATGTTAATACGACAGAGATTGGCAATTGCAGTTGACTTGTGTGCTTCTTTTAAAAATGCTGTTTCCTTATTAGAGGGAGGGACAAGATCTGACTGTGTGATAGTTGTGTTGGCATCTCCAGACATCAGTTCACTTGTTTTGCTTTTCAAAGTAAATGAGTGAAAGCAGGTCTTCTACTATTTACGCTGTTCATTACTTACTGCTACTGATGATGTGATATATATATATATATATATATATATATATATTTTTTTTTTTAAAAAGTGTTTCAAAGAAATCTAGGGCTGGGAACCTCAAAATCCTGTGTAGCCTGCCTTACTGAGTTGAACTCACATTTTCCTTCTCAGACTATTGCTGTTGGGTGTTTGTCTAACATAGAATCACAGTTCTTAAAATTTTACTATACATTGGTATTCACATAGGTGGCTAGTGTTAGCTATCTAAATTGAATATACTTAGGCCTTCAAATTTACATTTTAGGGTATGTTTTCTAACCCTGTACCTGTTTATGGAGTAGGCACAGTTGTTTTTTTTTTATCATCTCACATCTCTTTCTGGGGTCAAGATGCAGTCTGTCAGAATGGGAATATTCAGGAAGTTTCTGTTTGCTGTTGGCCTTGGTTTGGTAAAGTGTTGTAAGGGGGGAAGGGGAATGGTGGTGCTGTAGGTCCAGTCATTCGTAAATAAGAGGATTTAGGAATAGTAGGTAGCTGTTCATTTGGAGATTTAGGATAGGATAGTTAAGTGCAATGAAGATGGAGTCCAACTCTCTGACCACTTCAGGGCTAACCAAAAGTTAAAGCATATTATTGACAGTATTGTCCAAACGCCTCTTGAACACTGACAAGCATGGAGCAGCAATGTCCTTTCTAGGAATCAGCATTTGCCTTCATTGAATTTAATATTTTTCTGAGTAAAGCAGGAACCAGTGTTCTTCCGGTGTGACCATTGGTTACTGGTGGCGATGGCCTTCTCGTTTTCTCCCACAGAACTTGTTCATCATGTTGGGCTCTGGATTCAAAGCTGAACGCCTGCGAGTTAACCTACGCCTTGTCATCAATCGCCTCAAACTGCTGGAGAAAAAGAAAAGTGAGTATTTGACGGGGTAGGTGTGACCCAGGATGCTTTTGGGGCTCAGGAGACTTGAGAAGATGACTTTTCTGGGGTGGCGGGAGTTTCACGAGCCAAGGACGGAGTAGCTGTTTGCTCTTCCTTGCTGGACCCAGGCCTTGTGTTCTGCCCTGGTGCATGGGTCCTCAGAGGAACAGGTTGGCTATGGTGCCGCCTCCATCCAGCTTCCTGGCAGGTGTCAGAGTGCAGCTGACAAGGTGTGTGGGGTCACAGCTGTGGGCTGTGTGTGAGGGACAGTTCAGTTTGCCCAGAGGATCATCTCCTGGGCTTTCTATGCCTGTAGTGCAGTGAGGAATTTCCTCTGCACAGCTCTCCCCGCCTGGGCTGTTCTGCCCTGATCAGACATATATAAGAAATTTAACCCATGGTCTTGATCGACTCTGCAAAGGAATTGAAGGTGTAGAAGTGTTTCTAACAGCCAGAAGCCCACTGCCGTTTTTCCTGTGAGTTGGTATGCCAGGACTGAGGCACAAAGCCTCCATTAAGCCATGGCTGAGTGTCTTGCACTGCAAAGGCTCAAAGGAGAGAGAGAAGCTGGCAATGGATATGTGTGGTGGGGGCTGCAGGGGGATACGGAGGCAGCAACCCCTGCCAGCACAGTGACTGGCTTTGGGATATGTGCTGTAGCTGAGCTGGCCCAGAAGGCAAGGAAGGAGATTGCAGATTATCTGGCAGCTGGAAAAGATGAGCGTGCCAGGATTCGTGTGGAACATATCATCCGTGAAGATTACCTCGTGGAGGCCATGGAGATCCTGGAGCTGTACTGCGATCTGCTGCTAGCCCGCTTTGGCTTGATTCAGTCCATGAAGTAAGCTCTGGACTAGAGGGTATGCTGTGGGAGAGGGTCCAGGCCCCTTGGGCTCAGGGAGGGGTACTGCTGGGGGCAGGCCTGGGATACAGAAAGGCACCTGTGTTTGTCCCAGTGTCCTAGGACCTCCAGAGACCTTTTCTTTCCCCAACGGGGAAGTCTCTGGAGCCTGGCACAGAGGTTGGGGACTTTAAGGCTGAGAAGGTTGAGGGTTGCAAAGACTTCTGTTGTCCTTAGGGAGTTGGACTCTGGCCTGGCAGAAGCGGTCTCTACGCTGATTTGGGCTGCACCACGACTCCAGTCAGAAGTGGCTGAGTTAAAGATTGTGAGTAGGGTTGTTTGAGAAGTGTTAGCAGGGTGGGGGGTAACACTGTGAGAAACTGATGGAAGCTTTTGCCCGGGACTCTGTCATTAAGGCAAAAGACATAACTTTACCAACTCTGCAGGTGGAGACCCCGGCCCAGGTTTCATTTCTACAAGGAACCATGGAGTCTCAGGGACAGTTGAGGCTGATGAGCTGGGCTCACTTAGTGCCAGAAATGAGAGCAAATAGAGGCAGGGAGGGCTGTGGGGGCTGCAGGAGACGTGTAACGTGGCTGGGGGAAAGCAAGGCTGTGCATGTTCCCATAGTTTCTCTCCTGCTGCAGGTTGCTGACCAGCTGTGTGCCAAATACAGCAAGGAGTATGGGAAGCTGTGCCGGACAAACCAGATTGGAACAGTTAATGACAGGGTAATGAACTGGTAGAACAGCTGCAGCCAGCTTCAGCTGGCAGAACAGATACGTCTGCCACTTAATTCTGTGGCCAGTGGCTGATGCCTGTGGCTTGCTGCAGGGTGGGGTGGGACAGCTGCACTGCTGGGGCTTGCCTGGCTTGAAGCACAGGAGCATGGTGCTGAGGTACCTGGCAGGTGGGGTCTGGCTGTGCTGCCTGTGGATGGAGAGGATCAGAGCACCTGGAACCCTGCCCCGTGGCTGCCAGCAGTCTCCCCTGTAGCAGTGCTGTGCTGGGAGGAAAGGGCTCCTCAAGACTGTGCTGTGCTCCCCACAGCAGGTGGCCCTGGCTGGGCCAGAGCCTGGCTGTGTTGTGCTTCCCCATTCCTCATGAGCATCTCTGCACCCTTGTGTTCCAGCTGATGCACAAACTGAGTGTGGAGGCACCACCCAAGATTCTGGTGGAGAGATACCTCATTGAGATTGCCAAGAACTACAATGTGCCTTACGAGCCTGACTCGGTGGTGATGGTGAGTGAGGCACTGCAGGTCTGTAGCTCCCTTCTGCGTTATTGTTACGGAATTTTCCCATTAGTACTTCATGGGTTTTCAGAGCACAGGTTTGAAGCATTGCACTGAACTTGGTGGTAACTGTGCTTTGATACCTTCTATACAGTCCTAACATACTAGCACAGCAGGATCCCTGCTACTTCCCACGGTCCTGTGGCATATGGCTATTGTCATGCTACAGTCTGGTCTCTCTTCTGACTTCCATTAATGCAGTTGTTGTCCATTCTGTCCTTCTTCTGGCTTTATCCCATCTTGTCCAGAGACAAAACCTGCATCTAATGCTGTTCAGAGGGTTGAGATCAGAAAAGAGATTCTTCTTCCCTCCCCAGGCTGAAGCCCCTACAGGTGTGGAAGCAGATCTGATTGATGTGGGATTCACAGATGATGTTAAGAAGGGTGGCCATGGAGGGGGAGGAGGTGGTGGATTTACTGCCCCACTGGTTGGTCTTGATGGATTAGTGCCTGTGCCAGTGCCGATGCCTATGCCCATGCCATCACCAAATCCACCCTTCTCCTATCCACCTCCAAAGGGACCGGTAAGTGGCTTTGGTTTGAGCTTGCCTTTGTTCTGTGGAGGACTGATTTTGATGCCTAGCCCTGTACCTGCTGACTGGGAAGCATCTGTACCTGATAGCTCAGATAGTGTGTCACAAGGTTATCTATCTTATAGCTGTGATACTGCATGAGATGGAAATTGTAGGCAGCACAGCTGAAGCTTCTTGTTGCTTCTTGACTGCAGAGATTCCTACCACTGTTCTCCAGCCAGCCCTCTGCATTCAGGGACCAGAGGAGTCCAGACCTAACTCATGAGGCAGTCTTCTGACTGTCATGCTTTTGTCCAGGGGTTGGTGCAGCACTTTGAACTTGGTAGGCTGGTAGTGTGCCAAGAGACAGTCAAGGAAATCAGGTGGGTTTTTATGGGATGGGAACAGCAAAGGAAAATGCAGAAGTGCCTTGCCTTTAGACCCAAGAGGGGAGGGGACTAGGCCAGAGGCTCTCAGAGATGATTTGTTGTGGAAATGGAAGGCAGAAGCTGGAAAGAGCACCTTTCTTGTCTGTTAACAGGATATCTGGGGAGTGGCAAAACAGTGGGTGGGCTTGGTATCTTAATAAAGACCCAGCAATGTGGTGTTTTTCATGGAAAAATCTGGGCCAAGTACCATCAGTGGGCTGAAGAACCAGGCATAAATAATGAGGACTTGCTCTAAGTCTAGATCATTGAGGCACTGTTGTTTTACAATTAAGGGTAATACAAAGCCTTGAGTGAGCCATAGAGAGTTCCTTCCTGTTTTATGGTGCTGCGTTGAGAAGAAATGGCTCAAGAATGCCTTAAGGCAGGGTGTTCCACTTTCATCTGGTACTTCTAGTACTGCATGAGATGAAGTGTTTACTTGTGATGGTTCTTTAGAATAACTTGTAGTGCTGTTCAGTGGCTGCAGGTGACTGTGTCCGATTAATATGTGAAAATCTTTTCCTAGTGAGCATAATCTATATCGAGTTGGATACTTACCTTAAACTGATACTTTCTCTGACTCCTGTAGCAGCTGTAGATGTATTGTGTCCCATGGTGGCTCTCAGGAGAGTTGGCTGGCGCGTGACTGTTTAATCTCTCTCTGTACAGGAGAACTTCAGTGGCCTGCCGGTGGGGACCTACCAGCCTTTTACTAACATTCATCCACCACCGATTCCAGCAAACCCACCAACATATGAATCTGTAAGTGCCTGAGCTGAATCACCCACTGCTGTGGGCAGCAGAGGGAAACTCGAGAGGAGGGCAATGGTAGCCATTCATTAAGCACGTTGTTGTCAACCTTTGGAGCTTTTGGGGTGGTGCTCAGCATTGCTTTGGGTGTGGTGAATGGCTGGGTATGTGTGATGAGAGAGTCTTGTGAGAAGTTCCTCATTCATCTCTTAATTTAACTGCAAAGGAAAGCCAAGATTTATTTTTACTGCGTTGTTAAAATGATGATAAACAGTTGATGAGCAGAGTCCACAGATCCTGTTTTTGTAACGTGACAGGTTTATCACTTTCGGTCTGTTTCATTATGGCTTTTGAACTAATACGTAGTTAGTCTGGATGAAAATTTTGGCTCCCAGCTGAAGAATGTTTAAGCACTCTTGCTTTCCCAGACTTTTCTAAGTTCTCGGGGAGAAGAAAGGGTAGTCTGGAGTTTGCTTTCCATGCTTGTTTTTGTTGCAGTTCATGATCACATCTCTAATTTTTATTTTGGTGATGTTTGTCTCTGCAATGCCATGAATAGCAATGGGTATAGCCCAACACTTGTATGTACCTTTGAGTCCAGGAGATGCAGTCACAGGTACAGCAGTTGTTAGCTAGGTAGAGACAGATGGCACTGACTGCAGCCCACCAGGAAGGAGGAGTTCTTCCAGAAAAACTGACCATGCTGAGGGCCTTTGTCCTAGCTGGTCCAAGACTTGAAATCATCTCTTCCCTTGCTGCTGATCACAAGGGCTTATCTATTGTTTGTGAAAGGATGCAGTTGCTGTGCTTATGTGGATGAAGAGGGCAGTCTTCTGCTTTTGTCCTTGATAAATATTTTTAGACCTGCTAGTAGATGTGCTACTTACCTGGTACCAAAATATGGCCAATGAAGCTGCTTTGACTGACAAGGAGGGACAGGGAAGTGGAAGCACTGCCTCCTTTCCTTGGGAAGAGATTCAGATTCTTCTGAGTGCACTGGAAGCTAGGGTTATTTGTCATCTTGGGGAGGTGTGGCATATGCATTGCTCTGCATGAGTGTGGCTGCTTTTGCACGAGTTGCCCCTATACAGCTGGGGGATTCCATGCCTGTTATGAAAGAGTGATAGTAACTGAGAGCCTGTTTCAGATTGATGAGCCTAATGCTGACAAGGATGCTTCTTCTGCACTGGTGGCCGGTGAGTATGCCAAGAGGTATGGGGTGGTTTGGGGCTGTTGGTAGCCTGGGATCCTAGCGTCCCTGGGAGTGAACTCTCATTAAAGGGTACAATGTGTAGAACTGAACTCAAATCCTGCTTTCAAAATGTGTTGGGAGAAGCCTATGGCAGAAATTGAGAGTATTCTAAAACACTATATCTGGGAAACTCAGCAACTAGAGTTTGGAGTCAGTACTAGGTTTCCAGCTTAAGTTACCTCATCAGTTTGCAGAATAAAATGAGAAAGCAACAGATGTAAATGATAATATACTTTTATATAACAAATTTTTTTGCAGGAACAGAAAGAAAGCAGTATGCACTGGGAGGTAGATAAGCTTGTATTGTCAGCGTTGAGGCTGCATGCAGTGCAGCAGGGCTAGCAGGAGGAGTTGATATCTCTCTGTCCCTCTACCTACGTGCTTCTGAGTTGCTTCATGTATTGTAACTGGATAATAATTTCTTCAGCTTTGTACAGCATGCTTCTGCTCGGTATGTTTTGAAAGCACTTATAATCTAGCAGATAAGGGCAGAATAGGTTTTAAAGTAAGTAGACCCTTGCCACCTCCAGCAAGGACTTCTGACAATCTCATGGAGTCCTTGAGAACTGGAACTTGAATCCCCATGATGCAGCCCATCTTCTACAATCAAGTACATCTGTAGGATGGGGTCACCAGTCTAGGTCTGTCATGGCTGCAGCTCCTTGCAGCCATGTAAACCTTTTCCCCATTGAGCTTAAGTACAGTTGGAGTTGTGTGACCACTGGTACCAACTGGTACTGCCTTTTTGATTGCAGGATCTTTTTGTGTGTGTTTCTGTGACTCTTTTTGGCCTAATAAGTGTGATTATGTGTGAGGTGAAATTACATTTCTTTTATTCTAAATAGGGCCTGGACCCAAGTCAGAACCTTCTCCAAAACCAAGAGCTGGACCTCCTAATACCATTGATAACTTTGTATTGCCTGAATTACCTTCCGTGCCGGACACACTGCCAACAGCATCTGCTGGCACCAATTCTTCTGCCTCTGAAGACATTGACTTTGATGATCTTTCTCGGAGATTTGAGGAGCTAAAGAAGAAAACATAAGACTGAGTGGGCTATAACTCCAGTGAGAAGGGCAGGAGCTGTGATAGCTTCTTCTCTCTAAAACACTCCCCCCTGAAATCGGTTTCCTATATTAACCTCAAATGAACACACTCTTCTTTTTGAGCTCTCTTCCTGCTGTACTTAAACCAAATGCTGCAGCTTTCCCAATCGTTGCTCCAGGAGTTGAACTGTGGGGAGTCTTGTGAGACTGAAGCAGGGAACAGTTTGCACCAGTCTGGGTAGCTATAGAGGAAACCCTTGCTTGACATTCTGACTGCCATTCCTGGCTGTCTGCAGCAGCTGTGCTGTCTTCCACAGAGACGGGTGATGAAGGTTGAAAGATGACTGGGCTTTCTTCTTGTGTGTATGGTTTCAAGGGGGGTGTCATCCACAAGGTGCCCTGCTCTGCTTTATGGTGCATGTGGTAAGGGTGATTGTTCTGATTTTTTTTTTAAGTCCCTTTGGTAAGACTTCTAACTAATTAGGGCTGAGACAGGAAGTACCATTGTGAGTAGACATGGTAATGCCCTTAATGCTTTGCAGCCCTCTAGCACTTGTGCCACCCCTCTGGCTCCAGCTGGATCTGGTTGCAGGTGCCTTGGAGACAGATGTGCTCCTTCAGACCCGCTGGGGAGTCCTCTGGGGCTGGTGCTGTGCTGGCTGCAGGGAGGTCTGTGCCCTGTTCATACGGGGTGGGTGGCACCACGCAGCTGTCAGATCCAACCTGCCGGAGGGGTCGGGAGGGCTGACAGGGCACCGCGGGGCGTTGCAGCTCTGCGCTGGGCCGGAGCAGCTCGGTTGTCCCCGGGCACCGGGAGCCTGCAGCGCGGTGGAGCCGGCAGGAGGCTGGGTGCCGGGCGGCGGCTGTGCTGCCCCGCCAAGCTCTGCGCCTGCTGCCGGCGGGTGCGCTGCGGACCGCGGTGTGCTCTGTGTGGTGTGTCTGTGCGGAACGCTCCTACGCGGCTCCTCCGGTTTGTGACTGACTGTACCTCGGTTCCCAATAAAGACGGGCTGGGGAGCGGCTCTGGCTGCGCGCTGCTGTTGTCCGGGGGTCGCGCCGGGACGGGGGGGCTGCGGCGGGCGGGCTGGGACCTTTCCTGGGGCGCTCGCGGGCGTCATCGCCGTGCTTCCGGGCCCGGCCCGGCCTCTCCCGAGTCTCTATTGGTTGGGGCGCCTCGGCCTCCGCCAATCACTGGGCCGGACTCCCGGAAGTGCTCGTGCACCCGTTGGGCCGGGCGAGATGGCGGCACCGCTGCGCGTGAGCGGCATGGGCCGGGCGGGGGGCGGTGGGAGGGGGGGCGGTCGGGACGGCTGGGGCCGGTGCCCGTCCCGGGGCCGGTGCCCGTCCCGGGGCCCGTCCCGGTGCTGACGGCCTCACGCAGCGGCGCCTGCGGGCGTTGGCGGCGGCGCTGGGCGGCTGTGGGCTGCTGCTGGGCTCGGCGCTGGCGGCGGGCGACGAGCGGCTGCACGCGGCGGTGCTGCCCGCGCTCCGCGCCGTCCCTCCGGAGGCCGCGCACGGCCTGGCGCTGCGCGTCGCCGCCTTCGGGCTGCTGCCGACCGCCCGCCCCGACGGCCCCGCGCTGGTATGGATCTCTGGCGGGGGGGGGGAGGGAGGCGCCCGGCGGGGCTTCAAGGGCGGCCCAAGGGGGGAGGGGCGGCGGGGTCGGGGGCCGCGGGGCTGGGGGGAGGCGCCCGGTGAGGAACCCTGCGGGGCGGCGGGTGTGGGGGAGGCTTCGCGGGGCCGGGGGCGAGGCTGCGGGTCTGGCTCATGGCTTCACGCGGCACTACCCCCCAGGAGGTGTGCGTCCTTGGGCGGCGGTTCCGCAACCCGCTGGGCCTGGCTGCTGGCTTCGACAAGCACGGCGAGGCTGTGGACGGCCTGTACAAGATGGGCTTTGGCTTCGTGGAGGTGGGGACCGTCACACCCAAGCCCCAGGATGGGAACCCCAAGCCCAGGGTTTTCCGGCTGGTGGAGGATGAGGCGGTCATTAACAGGTGGGGATGCACAAATTGTCCAGCAGGGTGCTGGCGGGACGGGCTGGTGGTGTGGGGAGGTGTTTGGGTGGCCCCAGCTCTGTCTTCTGCTCTGTGGTTGCAGCTGCGCTGGGTGCGATGAGTAGAGCTATGGAGCCTTCCTTGCAATTCTCCTGTGTCCTGCTCAGTGCACCAGCCTGGTCCTGAACCTTATCTTTTCTGTTCCAGGTATGGATTCAACAGTCACGGCCACGCTGCAGTTGAACGCAGGCTGCGGGCCCGCCAAGAAACACAGCGCAAGCTCACCGGTGGTGAGACAAGCTTGTAAACCTTTGCTCTGGGGGTTGGCAGGATGGATTTGGGGGTCTTCCAGCTAGCTGCAGGTCAGGGAAGGCGTACAATGCCAGTGCCTTGGAACAGTGTCTAGGAGCTGGCCAAGGCAATGTGTACTTGGACAGCAAGAACCCACAAAACTGACCAAGCACCTTTCTCCTGCCAGTTCCTTTGCAGTAGAGGTTTCTTTGCTGCTTTGGAATGGATGTATCAGCTGAGACTAGTCAAAGCCAACAGGGCCCCATCTGGGTAGTTTCCATAGGCAGCCTGTACTGGGTGGCCCAGCTAGAGGCTGCAGTGCTGGGAGGTGCTGACCATGCCAGCCACAGTGATGCTCCTGGGGCTGCAGGACAGTCTAAGGTCCCAGCCCCATCACACGCTTGGACTGTTTATCCCCATATTGATTTTAGCTAGTATGGGACCTCCCTTGTCGGGTGCTCTGGCTCCTCAGATGGTGGGTGGTCCTGCTGCACTGGCTCAGACACATCTGTGTTCTAGCGGGGATGCCTCTTGGAGTCAACCTGGGCAAGAACAAGAGCTCTACAGATGCTGCAGCTGACTACGTGGCTGGGGTCCGAGTGCTGGGCCCCTTGGCTGACTACCTGGTTGTGAATGTGTCCAGCCCAAACACCCCAGGGCTGCGGGACTTGCAGGGCAAGGCTGAGCTGCGGGACTTGCTGACCAAGGTGGGTGACCCCGTGCAGGGAGGAGCGTGGCTCCCAGGGTTAGTGGGCAGAACCACCAAGATGTCCCCTGCTCAGCCGTAGATCCCATGGGCTGGCACTGGGTGCACCAGGGCACTGTACTCCAGCAAAGGGCAGGTGAACAGGGAGGCACTGTCCTCTGCTCTGTTCTGCTCCTGCAAGGAGCATCCCGTGACATCAGGAGTTACCACAGTCCTACCTGGGCCCCACAACTCCTGCGTGTTGTGTGCCCCAGGCCCTGTGTTGCTGGGTGCCTGTCCCATCAGTGGTGCTGTATGGGGACAACAGGGTCTGTCCCTGTGCTGCCTGTGGCTGTGGGTACACATGGTCCCCCTGGCCTGGAGCAGGAGGTGTGTGTCCCCGACACACTGCCGTGTGTCCCTGTGTGTACCCCACAGGTGTTGGCAGAGAGGGACACGCTGCCATGCAAGCACAAGCCAGCTGTGCTGGTGAAGATTGCCCCAGACCTTACTCTGCAGGACAAGCAGGACATAGCTAGTGTCGTGTGCGAGGTGAGGGGACAGGGGGCAGCACAATGGCAGTGGGAAGGGGAGGCTGCCAAGGAGCTGGGCTTGTGCACCCCGTGCCTTGGCTCAGTGTGGGGCAGGATGCTGCTGATCCTCTGAAGGGACAGGCAGATGTGTAGCTCTGGCTGGCTGTAGTCAGTGTTCTGAGTAGCTGCGTGCATCCCACCAGACCTTGGGGATTGTGCAGTGAGTGGCGGCTGCTTTGTTTCTGGGCACAGTGCTGGGGGGAGTCCCAGCTGGCCTGGCAGCTTGTGGATGAGGCTCAGGGGCTGCTTGCAGCAGCTGGGTCCTCACGCTGCTGCATCCCTCAGCTAGGTGTGGACGGACTGATTGTCAGCAATACTACTGTCAGTCGCCCCCACGACCTCCAGAGCATGCAGCGCTTGGAGCCTGGAGGCCTCAGTGGGAAGCCCCTGCGGGAGCTCTCCACACAGACAGTGAGGGAGATGTACGCCCTCACCCAAGGTAGGGGCAGGGCAGGACTCGGGTATGTGCTGGCCTCACCCCCCTGACCTGGCCCCGTGCCTGCCCCCAGGCCAGGTGCCCATCATTGGCGTGGGTGGAGTGAGCAGCGGCCGTGATGCCCTGGAGAAGATCTGTGCCGGAGCCTCGCTTGTGCAGATGTACACGGCACTCGTGTACCATGGGCCACTGGTGGTGGGGACAGTGAAGCGTGAGCTGGAGGAGCTGCTGAGGTGAGTGAAGGGCCAGCCACCTTCCTGTGGCCTGGGGAGGCTCTGAGCAGCTGTGTGCTGGTGCCTGAGCACTGGTATTGGGCTGAGCAGCTGTGCCAGCCAGGCCATCACACACTGTTTCTGATTAGGGAGCAGGGGTTCAAGAGTGTCATGGAGGCAGTTGGAGCGGATCACCGGCGCTGATGCATCTCAGGACCGAAGTCTAACCAGCAGGAAACATGGCAAAGCAGGGAGAGCCGTGATGCTTCTAGCATGAGCAGGCTGGGACCAAGACAAGGTCCTGCTCTGGGCTCTTGGGAAGGGCTAGCGATAAATGGAGCTGGGGCTGCACGGGTAGGAAGCAGGGAAAGGGACCTCCATGCTGCCGCAGCTGCTCAAGGCTGTATTTGGGCTTTCCTGTGGGCTGCTTCCCCAGCTGTGGAGTGGTGGGTGTCCCCTTGGCCAGGGACCCTGCAGCCAGCTTGTGCTGCTGGCTCAGGCTGGCTCTGGGTCCTCCTGCAGTGCAGTCTCCAGAGCAGGAACCATCCTTCCTGCCCTCCTCCGCACACTGTGCTGTAACAAACCCATGCTCCCCAAGTCCTGCCTGAGTGTCAATAAACGTTTGGCTCACCTGGTCCTGTGTCCTGCTCTGGGGATAACCTTTGGGCTGGTCAGACTCCAGGGGATGGCTCTCCTCATCTGAGAGGGATCCTTGATCTCTGTGATCTGCTTCGTGCCTCTTGGTGGTCATGGAAGCCACTGGTCGTGGAAGCCATCCCACACAGACCTGTGCCTGATCTGTGCCTCAGGAGGTGTCAGGAGCTGTTTCTTCCTGTTGTTGCTGGTGCTTGGAGACAGCCACAGTTGCGCCCTGTCACTTGTTATGGAAAAGCCCTGCTTATTCACACTTCTGGAGGCTGTGGGTGGTTTTCTCTGGGGTTTCCTGGCAGCAGCTGCTGCTTGACCCCAGGCTGCCAGCAGCCATCTCTGCCCTTCCTGAGCAAGGCCCATGCCCTGGATGCAGCCTTCACTTTGCAGCAGCACCCTGGCACCCTGTACCTAGGATTGCCACACAGCACCAAACTCCACCAAAGTTGTTTACACATCCCATGGATCCAGCCTTTCGCAAGAGCGGGTGTGCCGACTGATGTCTCCCTGTAACCCCTTGCTCTTTAGGGCTGCACACCCTACACCAGCCTCTTTGCTTTGTAGAGCCCCTTGTTCTGACATGATGCTATCTGCTGCCCGTGTCCAGCCAGTGTCTCCTGCTGGTGCCTCATGCCTGGACCTCTGTCCTTGTGCCCTGGGGTGGCCTATGGGCACCTGGAGGTCTGTGTGTGGGGCTTGGCCTTCCTAAGGGTGCCAGTGCTCTGCTCACAGCTCCTGCCGCCTGCTGCACTGCTGTAGGCCCAGGACCACAGGCTGGGCTCCTTCCTGGGCCTCCTGTAATGCTGTGAGCCCCGTGCCCTCTGCCAGCCCTGGGCAGCCCTTTGCCACCGCAGCTTGATATGCCCTGGCCACCTCTGTGCCAGGAAGCAGAGGGTTGCACTGCACTCGTCCTGTGCTGCTGGCTCGGCTGTGTCCAGCTAGGTGACCGCCAGCGATTGCTGCTATGAGTTCCTGTAAGGCTGGGCTGTGTCCCAGCCTGTACTGACAAACAGCCCAGGGCCAGGGGCTAGAGCAGGCTGCCCAGGAAGGGGTGGGTATGTGTGGGAATTGGGGCTTGGCCATGGCCCTGCTGTGTCCTTCAGCTGGCTGGGCTGGCAGCACGTGCCTGGATGGGAGCAGAGCTGGGCGCGGGGGCAGCTGGGGCTTGGCTCCCACGTCCTGGCTCTGGCTTCGCCTTTGGTGCTGGTGTGGGGGCTCTCCCAGGGCTGCTCCGGGCGGAGGTGTGGGGGCGGTTTTGCAGGGCTCTGTCCTGTTTCTGTGAGCCTCAGCTGGTGTCTCAATGCCAGGGCATTCTGGTCAGGGGGTCTTCTGCAGCCAGACTCCCTCCCCACCATGCTTGTAGCTGCAAAATCCAGGAAACTCTTGGCGTGCTGGTTTCCTGCGGGAGCTTGGCAGTCTTCCTGGGAGCTTCTGCCAGGCTGGCCCTGAGCAGGGCTTCTTGTGCTGCTCTTGCTGGGAAAGGTGCTGGCAATGTACAAAAAGTTCAGGAGGTCAGGAGCATGCGGGGCTGCACCGGGGCAAGGGAGTTAGTAATAAAAGGGATGAGGAAGGAGCCCTAAACAGCATTGTCCTGCAGGAGTCTGCTGTGAGGAGACCAGGCTGCAACCATGGGGTGAGCGACACTGCTCTGACCCTGCCTGCACTGGGTGCTGTGTCTGTTCCTCTCGCCTGGCTTTGTTGCGTGCTGTGGCAGGACCGGTGTTGAGCCTGGAGGCCCTCTGGGTCCCGCTGCTACTGCACTTTGTAGCAGCTGGGGCCAGGGGTGGCCTAGGGAGCTCCTCCAGGCTGTGCTGGGTGGGGCAGCCCCAGGGACGAGGGTCAGTCCTCTGTCTTCTGGAGCCTGCAGACCACAAGCAGGGGGTGGGACCCCTGTGCTGAGTGTCTCTCTTCCCTGCAGAACTGCAGTGCTGCTGTTTGCTGGCCTGGCCTGGACTCTGCTGGAGATCACTGCTGCCACTACGGGTACCTTCCAGGGCAAGGGTGGGAGCACTGTGGCTCGGAGAAGGCCAGGGGCAGCTTGGCAGGGAGCAGGCGTGTGGTGGGGGCGGCAGGCCTGAGGAGGGACCAGCCAGCGGTGGAGGGGATGTCCTGGGCTGAGCATCCTCTACTTGCAGAGTGGAGCTGTGCAAAGCCCGCCGAGATTGAGCATGGCCACGTGGAGCACTTGATCAAGTACCACTGTGATCCGTACTACCGGCTGCGCAGCTCTGGCGATGGTGAGGCACGCGGCACAGGCACAGCACCCCAGGAAGGTGTTTGTCCCTGGCTCCAGGGGCAGGGCTGTCCTGGCACAGGGCTGCCCCCAGTGCTAGATGATGGAGGCCCTCCCGCTATTCCCAGGGGGATGAGCAGCTACCCCTGCTTCCCCAAACCCTGGTGAGGTACAGGAACCTCCTGCCTCCCTGGGGGTACTGTCCTCACCCTCCATCGGCAGGGGTGCTGACTCCCATCTCCCTCCAAAGGCACATACAAATGCGATGAAAATCTGGCGTGGGTGAGCCCCGAAGCTGGCAAGGAGGCGCCCGTTTGTGAGCCAGGTGAGAGCAGAGCAGTGCAGCATGGGCTGTGGGGGTTTGGTGGGCTGGGGACTGTGTGTGGTCTGCCTGGGCAGCCAAAGGGCCAGCAGGGCTGTGTGCAGCTCCCATCTTCAGTGCTGCTCCCTGGGGTGCTGCGGGCCTGGAGGAGTCTGGTGGTCATGACTGGGCAGGCTGTGAGATGCTCCTCTTCCAGAGCTAGGCTTCCTCCCGTGGCTCACAGGGCCCTGCTCTTGCCTCTGCAGTGTGCGGCAAACCCGAGAACCCCCCTGCCCCGATGCAGCGCATCATCGGGGGTCTGCTGGCCGGGAAGGGCAGCTTCCCTTGGCAGGCCCGGATGGTGAGCCGCCACAACCTCACCACGGGGGCTATGCTCATCAGCGACCAGTGGCTGCTGACCACAGGCAGGAACGTCTACCTGAACCACAGCGAGGAGGCCACGCCCGAGGAGATCGCCCCCGCGCTGCAGCTCTTCCTGGGCGGCTGGGGGCAGCCCGCCCTGGGCGTCGAGCGCGTGGTGCTGCACCCCGGCTACCCTGTGGCCGTGGACCTGGCCCCGCTGAAGCTCAGGCAGAAGGTGCCCATCGGGGCGGAGGTGATGCCCATCTGCCTGCCCCAGCGGGACTAGGTGCAGCCGGGGCGTGTGGGTTACGTCTCGGGCTGGGGGCGCGGCGCCACCTTCGCCTTTCCCGAGGCGCTGAAGTACGTGATGCTGCCCGTGGCCGAGGCCGACAAGTGCCGGCAGTACTACGCGGCGCAGGGGCCGCACGGCGTCCGGCCCGTCCTCGGCAACGCCACCTTCTGCGCGGGCACGAGCGAGCTGCGCGAGGACACCTGCTACGGGGACGCCGGCGGCGCCTTCGCCGTGCGGGACACCGGGGACGGCGCCTGGTACGCGGCCGGCGTCCTCAGCCACGACAGGACCTGCGCCGCCTCCAAGTACGACGTCTACGTGGACGTGCGGCGCGTGATGGACTGGGTCCGGGAGACGGTGGCGGCCGCCTGAGATAAGGGGCCGCAAAATAAAGCTGCGGGACCGCCCAGCCCGGCCCCTCGCCCTCACCCTGCTCCTGCCTCCCTGCGAGCCGGAGGGCGTTGTTTGGGGGGGGGAGGCGGTTTTCGCGGGGGCCGTTTCGGAGGGGGCGCTTTTTCCGGGGGCGCTGTTGCCGTGCCCGGGGCGGTCCGTGTCCCCGCCCCGCCCCCTTGCGCTCACGCCCTCCGGACGTGATGTCACTCCCCCCCGCCGGAAGTCCGTTGGGGGCGCTCTGTCCCGCGGCCGTCGTGCTCTGTGGTGGACGGGCCGCCTGGAGGCTGCTGCCGCCGCGTCTGTGGTTTGCGGGGCCTGGAGCGGCTCGAGGGGCACCGCGGGGCGGCCATGGCGGAGCTCGCGGGGGGGGGTTGCGGCCGCTGAGCACCCGGGGGCGGGGCCGGGCCAGGCCGGGCCGGGCCGGGCCGCTGCCTCCCCAGCGGCAGGCGTCCAGCGGCGGCAGGCCTCGCGTCCCGGGCGCCCCCGGGCCCAATGGGTCCCGGCGCGGCGCGGTAGCGGCCGGCGGCGATGTCGGAGGCGGGCGAGCAGTCGCTGCACCGGTTGGCCGGGACGAGCCCCGAGGCCGAGGCCGGCGGGCTGGTCCTGCGGGGGCGCAGCGCTGCATCCGAGCAGCACGTCTTTAAGGCGCCGGCGCCGCGGGCCTCGCTGCTGGGCCTGGACGTGCTGGCGGCGCAGAAGCGGCGGGAGCGCGAGGAGGAGGCGGCGGCCGGCGGCGGCAAGCGGTCCCGGGTGTGCTCCTACAAGGACTGGGAGGAGGGCCGCGACGAGGCGGGCAGCCCCGAGGAGGACGAGGACGAGGAGGAGGAGGCCGGCCGGAGCAGCCGGAGCACCCGCAAGGACAGGTGCGGTCCGCGAGGTGCCTTGCACTCGCAGGGGCCCGAAAGCTTTGTGGTAGCTGGGGCCCTGCCGGGGCACCGGTCCCAAGCATTAGCTGCCTGCGGGAGCATGGAGCCTGCGGGGCTGTAACCTCTGTGCGGCTGGGAGGTCTGGGGATGTCTCTGAGGACCTGAGGGGGTCACAGGAAAGCTCTTGGGCTGGTGCCTTTCCTGAGACGTGATGGCCGGGAATGTTTTTAGATAGTGTTGGGCCTGCAGGCATTAGACAGACATGCTGTCCGTGTTGTTGTCTGCCTCCTGACGTTTGGAAGCAGCAGCCTCCTTAGAAGTGCTCATGTGTGAAAATAGCAACAGGCATGATGGGCTGCCAGCAAAGGATGGAGGGAGCGTTCATAACCACAAACTTCTGCTATTGCGGAGACTAGGACTAGACTTACATGAGACGAGTTAAAGGCTAGCTATTCCTCAGCACTGTTAAGCTTTCTTTCTGCTCTACCTTTCTAGGCATTATCGTTCTGTCCATGTGGAAACACCTTCCTACACGGGAGGTGTCAGCGAGGAGTTTTGGGAACGCAGTCGGCAGCGGGAAAGAGACCGCCGTGAGCATGGTGTCTTTGCATCTTCCAAGGAAGAAAAGGAACAGAAGAAGGAGCGCAGCAGGGATCGGAACCATGATCGTAAACGAGACCGTGGTAACAGTTTAAGATGTTTGTGACTCTTCTTACTTAGAGGTGTGGGGCTTGTTCCTTAGCCTCTTTGTTGCCCTTGACCGGTGCTCAGGGTGTTTTCTAGGGTAGATTTGGGAAGCCTGTTTGTGCACAGGGCATCTGATCTCATTTTCCCTCTCCAGAGGAGCGGGACAGAAGTCGTCACAGCAGCAGGTCAGAGAGAGACAGCTCTTTGGAACGGAGCAGCAGGAGGAGCGAACCAGAGAGTCCCAGGCATCGTCCTAAAGGTAGTAGTGGGACTTGACAGAGTTTTCATGTAAAACTTAACGGGAAAGGACGTGTTATTTTTTTGGGCTCCTGCTGTTTTAGTCAGGATGAATGTGAGTAAAAAATCTGTTACTTTTTAAGGCCTGCGGTTAGGGCAGGCATAAAACTCCTGGCTCTTTCTGGATATAGGACTGGGAGTGATCTGCCAGCTGTGTGCGAAGATCTGGCTGATCCCTGACCAGTGAGATTTATTCTGGGTCTGTGAGATATAGATGTGTTCCTCTGGCAATTTTCCTTGGAGGCAGTGCATCAGCTCCTCTTAGAGGGACAGCAGATGGGTGCCCTCTGTGCTCCTCGGTAGAAGGTGGAAAGTGCCTAAGGCCACAGTGTGAACACTGGTTGTCAATCATCTCCTCTACTAGATGCAGCCACGCCGTCTCGCTCCAGCTGGGAGGAAGATGATAGTGGTTACAGCAGTTCCCGCCGCTCACAGTGGGAATCTCCCTCCCCCACACCTTCCTATCGAGACTTAGAGCGCAGCCACCGGGCATCATCCTCACGGGACACAGATAGGAGAGAACGGGACAGGTATCAGCAGCTGGGGGTGTGGCTATGAGCCAGCGATCTGCAAGAAAGGGCAGGAGCGTGTGTGTAAGATTAGCACCATGCCATAGGCACTGATTCCTTCCTCGTGCTGTTCTCACAGGTCTGTAAGAAGCAGGTGCTCGGATAAGACGCCATTGCCCACACCATCATATAAATATAATGAGTGGGCTGATGACCGGAGACACCTGGGGGCTACACCACGGCTGTCCAGAGGCAGAGGTGAGGAGTCTGCAGAGGACTGCCGAGGCTGGGCAGTGGCGGAGTCCTCTTCCCCTGTGCACCACAAGGACAGGTTTTGTGCGATTCTCTCCAAAAGCGACAGCCCGTGGGGCTGGTGGCCCTTGCTGACCAGCTTGCCTTCTGTAGGGCGGCGTGAGGATGGGGAGGAGGGCATCGCCTTCGAGACAGAGGAGGAACGGCAGCAGTGGGAGGATGACCAGCGGGTAGGAGCCTGGGGAGTTGGGCGCCTGGTGAACGCCGGGCTGCAGGCTGCCGCCGCTGGCCCCGAGGCACCGGGAGAGCCGTGCCGCTGGGGGCGGCCGGGGACTGCCGCTGGCCTTGCGGTGGGGCCGCTGGCGGCGGGCGGGCTCCCCCCGGCGGCCAGACGGGGAGCGGCGGGGGGCCCGGGCCAGCCCGAGCAAGCAGCGGAGCTCAGCGCTGCACCTCCCCTCAGCAAGCTGACCGGGACTGGTACATGATGGACGAGGGCTACGACGAGTTTCACAACCCCTTGGCCTACTCCTCCGAGGAGTATGTGAAGAAGAGGGAGCAGCACTTGCACAAGCAGAAGCAGAAGCGCATCTCTGCGCAGCGGCGGCAGATCAATGAGGTGGGCACAAGATGCAGAACTGGCTGCTTTGAATGTGTGTGGGCTGCTTGTTTTGCTACCTCTTAAGAGAGCTGCTTGCTGATGGGACTGGCTGAGCCCTTGCCCTCAGAGTGAAAAGGTCAGTCTTTGTCCTGGCCCAGGCTGAATGAGCTCACAGGGAAACTTGTTATATTCCCTTGGAAAGTGCAGCCGTGCATCTCCTGCATGGGGCAGAATTCAGTTAGCAACTGCAGTTGGTCACAGCATCCTGGGCTGCTGGAACACAGAGGGCTGTGCCCCTCCTATACAGAGGCATAAACCATGTTATTAGGGCTGTCTAATGTTGCTCCAGACACTCAGGGCTGCTGATCTCAGCATAAGAGCAAGGTTGTCTCCTGGCTTCTGGCCTTCAGTGTGTAGCTGGGGTGTTGTGGACAGTTTGCCCTCTTGTTTTCTTGGAGACCATTCTGTTAACCACGTACTTTGTATGCCCAGTCTGTGTTTTCTGTACCCTGCTGCTTCTAGTTAGTTTTTTTTTTCCAAGTGCTTGTTTTTGGGTTCCCTAGGCTAGAACCTTCAATGTTACTTGTTATATACGTTCCAGGCTTACTTAGTTTCATCTGTGGGGCTCTAGACTCTTTCCCTTTTTGGGGAAGGAAGACCAGCAGATGCAGCCCTAGATCATTTCAGTACTTGAAGCCATGTGGCATAACCCTGGTGTGTATTGAGAATCAGTTACAGAGTTGCCTTCAGCGGTTTCCTGCTTTTAGCTTCCACTTTTGTGAATAACTTAGGCCATCATGACTTGGTCACAGTCCTGTAGTGTTTCACAGCAAGCTGTGTTGTTTTATTTATTGCCTTGCAGTTGCTTTGAGCTGTATATACTGTGGGGTAGGCGTAAGGAGTCTCTTGATTGTTCTTGAGTTTTAGCTGATGAAAGGTAATAGTTAAAATCCTTTGATATGTCGTTTCCCGCAGGATAACGAGCGGTGGGAGACAAATCGCATGCTGACCAGTGGTGTAGTTCATCGGATTGAAGTGGATGAAGATTTTGAAGAGGATAATTCAGCCAAAGTGCATCTGCTGGTGCATAACCTGGTGCCTCCATTCCTAGATGGGAGGATAGTCTTCACCAAGCAGGTAGGGGCTGTGGTTGAAGGTTCTAATGGCAGGGAGCCACACAGGTGTGAGCTTTCTGTATTAAAGCAATGCCTTTTTTCATCTAGCCAGAGCCGGTCATCCCTGTCAAAGATGCTACTTCTGATTTGGCCATCATAGCTCGGAAAGGCAGCCAGTTGGTGCGCAAGCATAGGGAGCAAAAGGAGCGTAAGAGGGTATGTTATGACCTTTTGTCCTATTGCCCTGCTGTTCGTGACTGTTCATGTAATGTAGGGCTTCACAGACTTTGTTTGGACCGTGTAGAATACAGGCCTTGGTGGTAGGGATAAGATGTCCACCGTGTTTTTGTGACCTGGGGTATCCTGGTAGTCCAGTTCATTGCATTGTCTCATAAGCAGCTGTAGTGATGTGATTTTCCTCTGGCACTGTCTGGGACATAAATTGTTGTGCACTTGTGCAGAGAAGTTTGATCCAAAGGACATTTGAATCATGAAAGAAGAGAGCGGGTGAAAGAATACGGGGTAGCTCACATGCACAACAGTGTGGGTGGCAGCAGGGTAGATCTTGTCTCAGCAAAAGAGTTTTGAGGAGGAGCATGCAGTAAGGTAGTGTGGGTGTGTGCCTAATAGAGAGACTTTTCTATAAAGCTTATGTGATAGTGGTGGGGAAAACACACATTTTAAACTGAGTCTGAGCTGGATTTGAGGTAGGTGTACTATGAGTGGAATGAAGGTGGAAGCTGACCTCCTGATACAAGAGGTGAAAGAAAACAGAAAGGTGGGAGTACCTGAAGGTACCTGTTGAGAGCAGGAAGATTAACTCTGGTTCACATTTGTGTAGATCTAAGTGCAAATTTAATGGAACTGTCATCAGCTGGAACCATTTTCTTAGGAGGCTGTTGGTCTGGATACAGACAGCATGACCAGTGTCTAAAAGGTCTGTCACAGTTCAGCTGGAAGAGGGAGACTTGATGTAGGAATGGAATGTGTTCTCTCGTACCACTAAGGAAATGTGAAGCTAATGTGCTTTTCTAGCCTTACGAGTAGGAGTGCAGAAGAATGATTTTTTTCAGTCCCAACTGTGGCACTTACACTGCTCTCTGCTTTCCCAGGCTCAGCATAAACACTGGGAGTTGGCAGGCACAAAACTGGGAGACATTATGGGAATCAAGAAAGAGGAGGAGAAGGATGAGATGGTGACAGAAGATGGCAAAGTGGATTACAAGTAATCCTTCCTTTGAATTGCTCCTGTTTAGCTGGTGATGGGGCTGTAGGCATAGCAAAGTGTGTGGAGAGACAGTTTTAAGATTTCTGGTGTTTCCTTAGGACCGAGCAGAAGTTTGCTGAACACATGAAAGAAAAAAGTGAAGCAAGGAGTGAGTTTGCCAAGAAGAAATCAATCCTGGAGCAGAGACAATATCTGCCCATCTTTGCTGTACAGCAGGAGCTGCTCTCCATCCTCAGGTACGGTTGTTAGGCAGCTGGTCATAGTGCAACCCTGGGGCATTGGCTTACATCACAGGAACCCAAGTGAGAATTCTTCCTCAATATAGGGCCTGCTTGAAGTTGTACCCTCAGAAAACAAAACCTATTGCTTTGTCTGCTTGATGGCAGTTCTGCTAAAGCAGGACAACTCTTGGGTGGCCAGCCAGAGCTGTGAATGAAAACGTCTTTCTTTGTGGTATACGAAGAAATACTCTTTCCCTTTCTTCAGGGACAACAGCATTGTGATTGTGGTAGGGGAGACAGGTAGTGGGAAGACAACTCAGCTGACGCAGTACCTCCATGAGGACGGCTACACAGACTACGGCATGATTGGCTGCACCCAGCCCCGCAGAGTGGCAGCCATGTCTGTTGCCAAGCGGGTCAGTGAAGAGATGGGAGTGCGTCTGGGAGAGGAGGTGAGTCTGCCAGCATGTGCAAGGGTGCAGCCTGTTGATAGTGAGTGCACAGCGCTGGTGAAGACTTGCTGATATCTCTGCCCTCCCAGGTGGGCTATGCCATCCGCTTTGAGGACTGCACCTCAGAGAACACGATAATCAAATACATGACAGACGGGATCCTCCTTCGTGAGTCACTGCGAGAGGCTGACCTGGACAACTACAGTGCTATCATCATGGATGAGGCACATGAGCGCTCACTCAACACTGATGTGCTCTTTGGCCTGTTACGGGAGGTGTGTGCAAGTTGGGCTACAGGAAGATTCTAAGACAGTGGCACAGGGTGTGTGAACTGGTCTTTGGGCAGAATATTGGCAGAGGCAGTGCTTCTCTCCCAGGCTTGGGAAAGGGAAATTAAGAGAGGCTCCCACATCTCTGACGGCACTTGCTGCTCAAATGCACTGGTCATTGGTTCTGAGGGTTTAAATCTCCCATAGTGTGTTGCCAGAGGCTTGCTGCTCTAGGTACAGAGATGCCTTCCAGGTATAAGGCTTGGCTGGTGTCAGACTGTCTTTTTAACTGGACAGATTGTATAGCATGTGCCTTCCCTGGCATTAGTGGTCAGTGCCTATAGAGTACAGTGGAAGCTCCATCCTGTCCTGTTGTCTCAGTAGTGATGGAAGTAGCCTGGAGCCATGCACAAATGCACTTGTCTATTGTTCCTTTCATATATTTTCTAGGTGGTAGCACGACGCTCGGATCTGAAGCTTGTTGTCACCTCTGCCACCATGGATGCAGACAAGTTTGCCTCCTTCTTTGGGAATGTTCCCATTTTCCACATTCCTGGGCGCACTTTCCCTGTTGATATTCTTTTCAGCAAGGTAAAGTCAACGTGGTAGTTAGAGTTTGTGGTGTGAGGGGGGTTATAACTTGGGTGTACCTAACTGCAGTGGACAGAGACGAAAGAAGAGGGGTACCCATGCTGTGATGCAGCCTTACACACAGGATGGGGCAGGTGAGGTTATTGGTGTCTGTAATTTGGGCTGTGTCTTTCAGACCCCACAAGAGGATTATGTGGAGGCTGCTGTGAAACAAGCCCTGCAGGTTCATTTGTCTGGTGCTCCTGGTGACATCCTTGTCTTCATGCCTGGCCAGGAGGACATTGAGGTGAGCTGGATGGAAGGGCAGGCACTGTCCCACCCCTTTATTGTTTCAATCTTATGTTAATACTCCTCTTTGTGTCTAGGTAACGTCAGAGCAAATTGTGGAGCACCTTGAGGAGCTGGAGAAGGCGCCTGCTCTTGCTGTACTGCCTATCTATTCTCAGCTACCATCAGACTTACAGGCCAAGATCTTCCAGAAGGTGCTAATGCGTACTCTTTGATGGGACTGGGCAGAGGGGAAATTAGTGCAGGGAAGACTCTAGTTGGCATGAGAGAGAGGTGCAGAGATGCCTTTTGTATTGCACGTGGAGGGTGAGGGAAAGCATGTGCCCCCTTCAACTTCCCGGGAGTCGCTTCTGTCCTGGGTTCTGTATTGCTGCTCTGCACTCTTCCTAAGTGGTGTAGAAGCCATTGCCCAACAAAATGACTGTGTGGTATACTTGCAGGCTCCAGATGGGGTCAGGAAGTGCATTGTTGCTACTAACATTGCAGAGACTTCACTGACAGTGGATGGCATCATGTTTGTGATTGATTCTGGCTACTGCAAGTTGAAGGTAAGCAAAGGTTTCCTGGATTGTTCATGTCTGTCATCTCTGGGGTTGGGTTGATGGAGTTCTTTGCCAGTGACCCAGCCTTCCTCTTGCTCCAGTCTGTTTTTCTTGTGCCCTTCAGGTTTTCAACCCCCGTATAGGCATGGATGCGCTGCAGATCTATCCCATCAGTCAAGCCAATGCCAATCAGAGGGCAGGCCGAGCTGGCAGAACAGGCCCAGGTCACTGCTTCAGGTAGGCACATCACTGGTGTTCCTATTCCTGCCATACAATAGCTTGGCATCTGGCTACATATATATAATTTTATTTTCTTCACTGGAGAACTGTTCATTGTCTTGAACGTGTTGTGGAGATGAGGGCTGGGGGCAGGCCTTGAGGCCATCTGTTTTGGACCTAGTATCTCTGAAGAGGAAAGGGTATTCTCTGGTTTCTTACCTTGCCAATCTTGTGGCTGTTCTGCCATTGCTGAACCAGCTGCTTTGATGTTCTCAGGACAGTAGCCAAGCTAAAGGCAGCTATCTGAAGGCTTTGCTTTAAGACTGGTCTGCAACCAGAGAAAGACTGTACATGAGGGGGGTGTACCTCGTGCTGCAGTCCAGGCACTTGTGTGCTGGGGAGGCTGCACTGTAGCCTTGGGAGAGCTTCTTCCCTGGGGCTCTGCTCGTTGGCCTGGCTGAGTGCAGAGCTGCTGCCTTGTGCAGGGCCTGGCTGGGTTGGGAACAGCTGGTCATTCAGAGAGGAATGCAGTGGCCTGAAGGGGAGAGGCATGCTCTTGTCTTGGCATCTGCACCCCAGGCTCTACACCCAGAGCGCCTACAAGAATGAGCTGCTAACAACCACGGTGCCCGAGATCCAGCGCACCAACCTTGCCAATGTAGTGCTTTTGCTCAAGTCCCTGGGTGTGCAGGACCTGCTGCAGTTCCACTTCATGGATCCACCACCTGAGGACAACATGCTGAACTCCATGTACCAGCTGTGGATTCTGGGAGCCCTGGATAACACAGGTACTGGCTGCTAGGGCAGGCTGCCAGCCAATGGGACTTCGAGGACCTGTCCAGTTGCTCTATGGATCCTTATGGTATTCCTGCAGGTGGTCTGACCTCAACAGGACGTCTCATGGTGGAGTTCCCACTGGATCCCGCACTCTCCAAAATGCTAATTGTTTCCTGTGACATGGGCTGCAGCTCTGAGATCTTGCTCATTGTCTCCATGTTGTCTGTGCCTGCCATCTTCTATCGGCCTAAGGTACCTGTTTGCTCTTCCAGCAGCTTAGGGCCTTTACCTGCCCTCTGTCTAACCTGTGTTCTTTGATTACTCTTCAGGGTCGAGAGGAAGAGAGTGACCAAGTGCGGGAGAAATTTGCTGTCCCAGAGAGCGATCACTTGACTTACCTGAATGTTTATCTGCAGTGGAAAAACAACAACTACTCTACTCTGTGGTGCAACCAGCACTTCATTCATGCCAAGGCCATGCGGAAGGTGGGTCTGTGGCAATGAGGTTGGAGGAGAGAGCCTTACGTAAGAGAGGGATCTGACTGCTACAGGTCTTTGCAGGTGCGGGAGGTGCGTGCCCAGCTCAAGGACATTATGGTGCAGCAACGGATGAGCCTAGCATCCTGTGGTACTGACTGGGATGTTGTCAGGAAGTGCATCTGTGCTGCATATTTCCATCAAGCTGCAAAGCTGAAGGTAAGAGGGATCTGTACCTGTCTGGGGGATGAGAGGCCCCTGCTGAGAACTGATGTACTAACCACACTTCTCTGTGCAGGGCATTGGGGAGTATGTGAACATCCGCACAGGCATGCCCTGTCACCTGCATCCCACGAGCTCTCTGTTTGGCATGGGCTACACACCAGACTACATTGTGTATCACGAGCTGGTCATGACCACCAAGGTAAACTTGAGCTGACGGCTAGCAGGAAGGGTGGAGTGCTTTGAGGGAGGTGGGAGGGCTTTGCTGTGATAGTAGGATCTATTGGAGGATATAGTTCTCAGCCTTTCTGCTGACCGGACATAAGTGTCATCTGTAGGGCCTTGTTTTTCTCTTTTGTGATACATTTTCCTGGCATATGTGGGACATCTTTGTAGTCTCACCAAGTCCTGCCCATAGCAGCTTCTCACGGCCCATAGCAGCTTCTGATGCCTGGAGGAATTGTCTGGAAGGAGTATAGTCCTAGCTTCGGAACCGCCATCAGCAAGTGGAGGAGGGTGGGAGCTGCCATGGCTCTGGCAATGGCGTCCAGACTCTGGGTGTCATCCTGCTACCCTGGCCTTTGCTTCTTTCACTGCAGGAATACATGCAGTGTGTCACTGCTGTGGATGGAGAGTGGCTGGCAGAGCTGGGACCCATGTTCTACAGCATTAAACATGCTGGCAAGTCGCGCCAGGTGAGTCTCTTGCTCAGGCCCAGCTAGCAGACAGACAGCAGGCTACTACACTGGAAAGGAGTGTTGCCTGAGTGGGGTTCCCACTGCATACAGTCCCCCTGCATGCCTGTTCTTGGGTGGGGATCTTTTTTTATGTGGAGGGATCAGGCTTGTGGACCTGCAGAGAGTCCTGCCAGTCCCTGATCTGCTGCTGCTTTGCCCCAGGAAAACCGCCGACGTGCCAAGGAGGAAGTGTCTGCCATGGAGGAAGAGATGGCTCTGGCTGAGGAGCAGTTGCGTGCCCGCCGGGAGGAGCAGGAGCGCCGTAACCCACTGGGCAGCACAAGGTGGGTGCTGGCACTAGCTGGCCATCAGTTGCCTGCTTAAAAGCAGTAGTGAGCTGCATGGAGGATTCCAACTTCACAGGTACTCATGGTGCAGGGAAAGGTTGTATCCTCCTCTAATGACTCTTATCCTTTACTGGCAGATCTACCAAAATCTACACACCTGGGCGGAAGGAGCAGGGGGAGCCCCTGACACCACGACGCACCCCAGCCCGCTTTGGCCTCTGAGAAGGGAATGCCCATTTGCTACGAGGCTTAAAGATTTCCAAGAGCAGCTGAGTCCTAGGAGTGCTCAGCTTCTCTGACTGCTGTGAGGCTTGCTACAGCTTGTAGCCCTGGAAGGTATTGGTGCTTGGCACTACTTTTGCTACAGAACAGAAATAATTTTATTTGTTTAAAGGTTGTCAGTCTTTAACCCTTTTTTTTTGTTTTGCGTCACTTCTCATCCTGGAGCTGAGTTCTGGGTAGAGGCGGCTCTGCAGAGTTGTGCATGGCTCGTGCAGTCAAGTTGCTGCCCTATATAGCCGGGGACAAGGCACAGAATTACACAGGCTTAGAGGGCAAAGAAAGCCTGTGCTGGGCCCACACCTGGCCTGGAATACTGCAAAGGCAGTTTGTCTGTGACCTGTGCTCTGAGCAAGTAACTGGTGCCCAGCTGTCCCTATACACAAGGGAGGGTCAGCTCAGCACTGTTTTGGGCCAGGCTGTGTCAGGGATTTTGCTCACCTTCATCTGCTCACCCCTGTGGTGCTGCTCATGTGTTCTGACCCTGGGGTATGTATTTTCTACCTGCAAGCTGCCCAGTGTGTCCTGAAGATGTCTGGAAGAAAGGTGGGGGAGATGAGGTGAGGCAGTAGTTGTTCATTTGTCCTATAAACCCCTGTGGGCAGCATTAGCTGCTCAGACCCAGTCCCTGTGTTCATCACTTACTCCTTGTTGCCTGTCAGCTCTGCAGCATGGTTGATTTGCTGCTGGGTCTTGTGCCCTCGTTTTTCACTTGACTGCCTGAAAATGAGGTGTCAGCTGAGTGAGGTAGTGTGAGAAGACAGGTACCTGCCCCTCTGTACTTGGATAGGGCTTTTTACTCACATCTGCTCTTTTGCACACTGGCTGATGTTGACCAGCACCAGCTCCCTCTCCTGGTGCGGCCTGCTGCTGTTAGACCATCCCAGGGTGTGGGAAGTGTGCAGGGTTACTACCTGAAAAAAAAGCAATACCCTGTGCTGTGGGGTGACCCCACATGACTGCTCTGCTCAGCCTGTATGTGCCTAGGGCAGAAGGAAGGTGCAGGAACAAGGCTGTGCTGGGCCAGCAGCCTTTGGGACTGAGCCACAGGTCTGGAGTAGTTGCCTGTGTTTTGGGAGATCTGTCTGGATCAGAGAAAAAACATTGCTCCAGCACTACTGGCTACAAACTGTTGTGAGGTGTTAGATTCATGCTGCGGGCTTATTTCTATCACCGAACAAAGACAGTTACTTAAGAACATGATGTTCAGCCCTGCTGCTGCTTACAGAGCCACAGCCTCCTCCCATGTTGGCCTGGGCTCTGCAGTGAGCCATCCCCTGGCATGTCCTCTCCACCTCTGCCATGCCTGTAGGGCAGGGTCTGTCCTCTGCTGTCAGGGGCTCAGCCTCCACTCCTCCTGTCCTCGAGCTGTGGTGCTGCATGGTCCTGTCCTGCACCTGCTCCATGGCCTTGCTGAGCTCTTCCTTGAGGAAAGCCAGCTCCACCTTGCAAACAACCAGCTCCTCTTCCTGCAGAGCCAGAGCTTGCTGACTGTCCTGGTACAACTGCTGCCAGTGCTGGGCTTGGCTGCTCAGCTCATGCAGCCTCTGCTGGAGGGAGTGGGCCTGTGGGAGCAGAGAGGGGTAGTGAGAGATGTGCAGGATGAGTGCAGATGCTAGGTGGAAAGGCTTAGGGCATGTTTACCTCCTGCTTGCTCTGCTCCTGGGCCTCCTGGAGCTTCCTCAATTCCAAGTGGAGCTGCTGCATCTGTTCCTTATAGGCTGCAATCTTTTCCTCTTGCTTGGCTTTCTTTTGCTGGGCTTGGGTCAGCTCTGCCTGTAGGGTTGCCACATCCTGTACCTGCATGCGAAGTGGTGTGTAGCTGGCCAAGCTTCAGAGATTCTGTGATTCTGTGAAGCTTGGACTCCTCCCCGGGGCTAGTCCTGCTCAGGAGCACGAAAGTGCTCTCTGCAGCTCTGTCCCTTTGCAGCTCAGGCACTGTGGGCTGTGTGGTGGCTGGCTGTGTCCTGGGGCTGTGCTTTTTGTGCCCTTACCAGTTGCAGCAGCTCTGCCTCGTGCTTCCTGCTGGAGGCCACTTCCTGCTGCAGGTCTTGGATGGTCTCCTTGGCCCCGCTAAGCTGCTGCAGGCTTTGCTGCTCCCGGGCCTGGGTGGCTCTCAGCTCTTCCTGGAGCTGAGCCAGGCTGTGCTGCAGGCCCTGGCTTCGATTCTCACGCACCCTCAGCTGCAGCGAAGGCATAGCATTAGTGGGTGCTGTTTGCTGTGCCTTCCCTCCCCCTGCTGACCCCAGCTCCCTGCTGCACAGGCTTCGTTGCAGGGCTCTATTCTCTTTCTAGAAGGCTGCTTGTCCAGTCCTTTGCCTGAAGCATCTCTTGGTGGAGCTTTTCTTTCCCCTCCTGCTGACAGCAAAGCTCTTCCTCCAGTTCCCACAGCATGGTAGCTTGTGTCTGACACTGCATATGTACTGGGTTCTCTGTGGGACTAGGCTGATCCAGGGACACTTACAGGTTTTGCCTGCTGCCTACCTGCTCCCTTAGGGCGTGGAGGTGCTCCTGGCTCCTCTGCAATTTCTCTTTGGCACAGGCCGTGGCATGCATGTGTTGTGTTGCCTGCTCAAGTGTCACCTGCTGTTTCCACTGCCACTGGCTCAGCTCTGTCTGAAGCCATGCTGCCAGTGCCCTGCAGGCAAGGGCGCAGCCCCAGGACCCCCTCCTTCCAAGGAAAGGGCAGGGCTGCGGCTGTGCCGGGGGCAGCCGGCCACAAAGCCTGCATACCTGCTCTGTGCCAGCTTTGCCTCACAGCTGGCTGCTTGCTCCTGCAGTGCTCGCAGCTCATCCTCTGCCCTGGGGCCAGCCTTGCGCTGTAAGCCCTTCCCCAGCCTTGGGCACAACTGCTCCTCCTCTGCATGCTGCTCCTGACTCTGGGCTGGTGGCTGTTGTGCTGCTGCCTGGGCTGCTCCGGACAGGGAGGCAGGCTGGTGTTGCCACCCCTGCCCCCTTCCCTGAGTTTTCAGCAGAAGCAGAGCAGGGCACAGCCCTGCAGTGTGGTTTTGGGATGTTTGCTCTCCACAGGGTTCCTGTGCTCCCCTGAGCTGCTTCCCCCCACCTGGGAGACCCTGTGTACTATGGGTGCTGCTTCTTCACCTCCTTGCTGCTCTCTGCCACCAGTGGCAAGCTCTGGGCTGCCCGAGAGTTAGCCAGAGCAGGCAGCTCTGGGGTGCAGGCCACAGGCTGCAGCCCTCACATGTCCCAGCCCTGTGGCCCTGCATGTCCCTCTCCTCGCCCACCCTACCTTCCTTGGCAGTGCTCTGTTCAGCCCACAGCGTGTTCTGTGCCTGGCACCGGAGCGTCTCAGCAGTGTGCTTCTGCCTGCAGTGCTTTGCCTCTGCCTCCACCACCACCTGCATGAGCAGCACTGCCAGCTGCTGTCTGCCAGCTCCCAGCCAGCCCCAGGTGCTGGTGCTGCAGGTGCAGGGCCACCAGCACAGACCTGCTCCAGCAGCTCCATGTGCTCTTTCACAAGTCCATGGCTGGTGTCAGCATTGTCATGGCAGCCTGCATAGATGACCTCTGTCTGCACAGCCTCATCCTTCTGGTCCTGCGGAGGGATGCAGCACCGGTGTGCGGCCACCTGACCACGTGCAGGACCACCCCAGGCCACCTGTGCTCTTGCTGTAGAGGGGCTGAGCCTGGAGAGGCAGCTGGTTTGGGGCAGCTTGTGGGCAATGGGCTCCTAGGGAGCATCTCGGCAGAGGGATGTGGCTGGACCCAGAAGTAAGGCAGGATGGCTGAAAGTTCCTGGCCCTTGGGTCACTCATGCAGCCCCCTGCTGCCCTTCCTGCTGTGGTGGTGCCTCATGGACACCCAGCGGCCCCAGGGAAGGCCTCCCTGTAGTCCCTGACCTGCAGTGGGGTGTGGGCCTTTGTGGAGGGCAGTGAGCCCAGCTCCATGTCTCCCAGGCTGTGGGCTGCAAGGTGCCAGTAACTCTAGAATGGCTGGAGCCACCAATACAAGGGTGTCAGTGGGACCACTGTGGGCTGCAGGCCCCCAGCTCTGCTCAGCTGGGTGCACTGGGCCACAGCAGCTATGCCTGCCTTGTTTTGGAGCTGGGTGGGCTGATCACTGCCTGTTTGCACAGGCAAGGCTGTCAGGCATGGATGGTGCATCAGCTGGGTGGAGCTGGCTGCAAGGAACATGTGGCTGAGGGCAGGGGACTTGTGCAGTCTGGCCTGTGGCCGCTGCACCCAGCTGTGGTACCTTGCCTATCACCTCCTGGTAGTGCTGCATCAGAAAGACCAAGTCCTGGTGTTTCTGTTCCACCACACACTCTTGCTGCTGTAGCTGGACCAGCCGCTTGCAGTTCCTGCCCCTGCAGAAGTCCAGGTCCAGCTGCAGCGCCTGTAAGGAGGCCAGCACGTGTGCTGGCTCCAGCTCCTGCTGCTCTGTGTCCTGGCATGCCTGGGGCTCTCCTTGCTGTGGCTCTGGCATCTCTGCTTGCCTCTGGCCCTAGGACACAGCAAAAGCAGCAGCTGTCTGTTTCACTGTTGTGGCTGGTACCCAGTAGCCAGCCCTTTCTACAGCTCCTGCCAGGCACTGGGTTTGAATGACTCTATGGGCGGCCCAGGTTTTGGTCAGAGAGCAGCAAGGGACTGTATTAGTGACTGGTGGGTGCAGACCTCCTTCCTCCCCCAAGCAACAACAACCTGTGTGTGTTCAGGCAGCCCCCAGTGAGCTCTCAAACAGCTCAGCATCCTAACATCACTGCAGTGATGCTGGTGTGACCTATGGCTGCTGTGGGAAACGGAGGCACCAGGACCGGAGCAGCTGCAGCAGACCTGGATGCCCGCCCCAGGCCCCTGTGGATGCGCTCTCTGCTGGTAGGGGCAAGGGCTGGCCAGGGCCTTCTGCACTACCCAGCCACCAGCCTGCGCTGTGCACTTCATGCCTGGGGTGCGTGTGGGGCCCTGCACTGCTCACCTGGGCCTGGCAGCTCTCCATCTCCTGCTGACGCTGCTGCGTGGAGCTGCTCAGCTCTGCCATCACTGCCTCTGCTCCTGGCAGCCCTCCCCAGGGCTCCTCAGGCTGTCCCAAAGCAGGAACATCCCTGGATGTGCTATGTTTTGGTCACTCGCTGCTGGAGGGCCAGAACAGGGGATGGGCCTTTCCCCCTGGCTCTGAACAACCCATGGCCCTGGGGAGGGGCAGCCAGGGACGCCACCCAGCCCTGCCCGTGCAGCCCCCCCATTGCTGCCTGGCGTTGGCGCTCCACATCTCAGGAGTGCCTGTTGCCAGTGGGAGATGCTGAGCCTGGGGCTCCTGTGAAGGCACAGCACTGCCAACAGATTGGAGACACATGAGGGCCCCCAGCCCCCCTCTGGCAGCAGCAGGCCCCTCTCCGGGGAGCAGGGCCCCCCTGGTGCCTGCAGCTCTCACCGCAGCCTTTGCGTGCCGTGCTCCCCCTCAGCCCTGCTCCGTCGCTGGCACATCATGATGCTCTGCCCTGGTGCAGCCCAGCTCTGGCCTGGTTCTTGGGACAATGCCCGGAACCAGAACCTGGTGACCCCGGACTCTGCTCAGGTGTCCACCAGGGAATGCCTCCTGGTGCTCGTGTGCTCAGTATTGGTGCAAGTGCTGAGCCTTGCAGCACCCTTGTGCTGTCCTCACCAGCCTCACGTTGTCCTTGCGCCCTCTTGTCTCTGTACCACCCTTGTGCCATGCTCTAGACCCATTGTTGGCCCCAGGGAATGTTGCAGCCCATGGCCAGAGGGCCAGCAGCAGCACCGTGCTTGGTGTCATGCCCCTGGGGCAGCCGTCCCTAGCCTGCCAGGCCTGCCTGCAACTCCCAGCTTCCCCGCAGAGCCATATCCAGCTGCTGGAGGAGGTATCGACCAAGGCTGCTGCTCTGTTTCTTGCAGTCCAGAAGGGTAAAAATAACAGGAACAAGTTGTCGGAAATGAAATTTCAATTTCTCCACGCCCTTCCCTGTCCGTGCGGCTTCCCGGCACAGATCAATAGTGTTTAGACAGCCAAGGAGATTTTTTTTCCCCTCTCAAAGCACCAGATCAATAGCTGAAAAAAAAAAAAAAAAAAAAAAAAAAAAAAAAGCCTCTGCCTGCGTGTGCTGCTGTAACTGAACACATGAGGCCCTGGGCACCCCTGGCAGCATGGTGGCCGTGGCAGGGGCCCTTCTGCTCTGCACAGCACGAATGGTCTGGGGCTGGTGAGCCCACCGCAGCGGCTTGCCACAGTGGGGACACAGCCCATGGGTCCCGGGGGAGGCTGAGCACTGCTCAGTGGCTGCTCGGGGCTTGGGACAAGCTCAGCACCTGCTGGTGGGGAGAAGTCCCAGGGGTGGAACTGAGCCTGGCTTTGAGCCCAGCCACTGCTGGGGGAGCCCATGGTAAACCAAATCCATGGTCATGTGTTTAATGCCTGCCTGCTGGGGAGAGGTGGGCAGCTGACACCTGGGGGGGGCGGGGGTAAGGGGTACACGGGACAGAGACATGGATGGACCGATGCTGGCAGCAGGAGCTAGTGTTGACTCTGGGCACGCAGCAACCTCTGGCCAATTTCCTGGGTGCAGGAGGCCTGTCCCAAATGGAGTGCCCACAGGTCCCCCCATGGCAGTGGGATGCATGAGTATTAATTCATCAAGCTGCCGAAGGACCATGTATTGACAGTGCCCAGGCAGCAAGAGGGGCAGTGCTAGTGCAGGGTGGGTAAGTGTGTGGCTGCACAGGTGTATGAAAAGCAGTCCACAGAGGCAAACTGCAGGTGCTGGAGTGAAATCAAGAGCTGGCAAACTGGGCCTGTGGTGCCTGAGCACATCAAATATCATGGGACTGATCGGTCAAGGGCTGCAGTGGGGGCAAGGGGATGGGAAGTGCCCTGGCTGAGAGCGAGCAACCCTGGGTCGACCCTTCCTGCCCAGGTGCCCTGGTGCAGCTGTGAGGCGATGCCCTGGGCACAAACTTGCCACTGGCCCTGGCTGCCTGTGCCACAGGGCTCCCTGTGACCCCCCGCTTGCTGATGATCAGTGATGTTTCATGAGTAAGTATTTTAGCTGGAAATTTCCAAGGCCGAGCTGGGCCCAGAAGGTGAACTCAGATGTACCATAAGAGGAATTGTCGGTTGCCATGACGACCTGCTCCGCCAGCGGGTTGCAGCCACAGGCGGTGGGAGTGGGCGCAGAACCGATGGTGGCGTGAGCAGGGCCACTTAACCCCCACTGCTGCCAACTGCTGCAGAATGCAGCTGAATTCAGCCCTAGTTTCTGCCAGTGCAAGGGAACAGAATCTCCCAGCAGATTTTAATCTTGCTCAGGCAATGACAGCCAGAGCACAGAACCTACACATTTGTTCTCCTTCCTTGGTGCTCCATCACTGACTGCGCTATTGCTGCTTTAATTAGAGTGGGCTGCCCTCCCCTGGCAGCACCCTGCTCATGGCATTGCAGCCCAGAACCAGCCCCATGGTGGCAGTGGAGCCTGGAGGAGCCCATGCCGCTCTGCCCAGTGCAGCACAGCTCTGCCTGGCACACAGCAGCACAGCTTGGCACAGCACTGATGTCCTGCAGCAGTGTGCATCCAGATCTGCTGCCTGTGGCACCATGGCCCACCTGCAGCCTCCACATATGGATGCTGGGCCTTTGCCACCTCCTCCCTGGCTACTGCCAGCAGCAGCCCTGGCTGTGCCGCCAGCCTGTGCCTGCTGCGAGCCAGCTGCTGCACGCACTCACTGTGATGGTCCATGCTGCCACGCCGTGTGTGCTGTGTTGTGCCATGCTGCCCTCACCTCCAGAGGTCGTGCCGCTGATCCTGCTGCCCTGCGGCTGGCTGCTGCAGGTGGGTGTAGCATGGCAAGGGCACAACCCTTTTCCAGCTCTGTCCTGGCAAGCCTGGGGGGCAGCCCCACAAACCTGACCACATCTGCCTGTTCTTGCTTGCCTGCTGCTGGGAGAGCATGGGGCCAAGCTGGACCCTATTGGGTGAGCCAGCACCTCGCACCGGGCGGCGCTGGGGGTGGGAGCTGTCTCACTTTAATTACTGCCGTAATGTTATTCTTTTCAGTGCCACGTTAATTGAAATTAAACAGCTGCCACGTTCTGGCTGGGACAAAAGTGAATCCATTTTCATTCCTCTCTGGTTTAATGAAGACTGACGTGCTGTGAGAAAACAAAGGCGATCCAGCTGCTGCCTCTCGCCGGCACACGCACCGGCAATTACCAGAGACCCTGCAAGCTGGCGTGGATGCCCCGCAGTGCCCCACGGCTGCTGCTCCACACAGCCCAGCCCTGCGCCCTGGACTGCTCCTGCCCCAGGGGCTCGGCGGGGGGATGTCATGGGGGACACCGGCACAGAGGGCTCGAGGGAAAACCACAGCATGCCCAGGTGCCAAGCCCTGGCTTTGATCCTGTCCATTAAGAAGTGTCCTGGTCATGGACCTGTGCCCTGGCACTGCCCCTCACCCCTCTCATGCTGCTGGGGTCATCTCATCTCTGTGGGTTTGGCCAACTTCAGCTGCCCAACACTGAACATCACAAACAGCCCCATACAGCCCGAACATCTAAGCTGAGGTAGCATTACTGAGGATAGTGTCTCCTCCCAGCTTTAAGCCTTTTTCTTTTTTTGGACTGGGAGCTTGCTTGTGATGCCATTCAGTACTTTAAAATATGCAAAATGAGGCGCTGGTGCAAATCTCATTAACACCCACCTCCAACATCATTAAGATGTTTCCAAGAAAATTAATTGAGAGACTCATTAAAAATAAATTAAGAAAAATGTGTTGCAGAGCGCCTGCTCTGAGCTCGTAAATCACGGCTCAAAGCTCCAGGCCGCTGCACAGGCAATTAACGCCAGCCGATTTGTTTTATCCTGACTGCAAAAATTAGAAAGCAGACGTGGAGATTAGATTAGGGACGTCTGTCAAGCGGAACTTGGAGTGAATATTTTAGGATACAAAATGGAAATCAGTAAAACAAAGCTGAGACTTCATTCAGAGGAGCTGGCAGGCAGAGGTGGGGGCAGGAGGAGGGAGGCTGAGATGTTTTCTGTTTGGGGAGTGACACCAGCACTGTGTTTAGATACACACCCATGTCACACTCCTGCCACCAGCCAGTTTTCCACTTTCATCTACACAACACCAGTCCTGCAGCAGTGTGCTCAGGCACCGACTGCCCCACTCCAGCGGCATGAGCTCATGTTGAGAGCCTGCTTTGAAGTAGCTGTGTATTACACAGCCTGAACCAACATGTCGCCTATGTATGTGCTGATTACACACTTGGATTAGCAAACACAGTACAGCTGGGTGAGACCAGTGCTTGGGACTTAGTCAGCTTTGTGGCATTAGTACCCCTTTGTCCATCTCTAGCACCTTCCATCAGAGGATCTCAAACTGCTTTATATTCATGAGCTGAACTGCATAGCCCTTCTGCAAAATGAGCAAGTGTTATTATCCCCATTTTGCACAGGAAAGCCAAGGCACAGATAAGGTCTTGCTTGTTTCTATGTGAGTACATAAAAGCCTTGTGCAGTTAATATAGGTGCAGCAGCAGGCATGGCATTTGCACATCCCAGTAGTGTGCTGAACACACTGACAGCCATTTGAGCAGCTGAACATCCAGCCATGAACACAGGCAGTCAGCCATGGTACGCACAAGACGGCAGTTTGCAAACATCTGCACAGAAAGTTAAAAAACATACAGGTCGGAGTATCCTGCCTGCGATCCTCTGCTTAACGGGAACAGATCTGGAGTGACCTGGAAATGTGGCCCCAGTGCAGATGCCGTCCCTTCCCTCCGTACAGCCCTGGCACCCTGGGGAGCCCACGGACCTGGCCTGCAGGCTGAGGGGCTCTGTGTGGCACTGCCAAATGGCTGGCTGCTCAAACAGCCAACAGATATGTGCTTTCCTAGCAGCCACTGTAAGTGGCCAGTGTTTAGAAAGCAATGGCCATGCCTTTGCAGTTTGGAAAGCAGGAAAATCTCCTGGACAGGGAAGACTTTAAATCATTATTTTCTTTGTTGTTTTATCACGCTATGACTAGACATGTCCAGTGCCCATGTCCTGAGGTCCAGCTCCAAAATACACCTGGTGGTTTCAGGCGCTATTTTATAAGGAGGCTTGTCCAAGTATGCAAAATATTTAATAGCCTAGAACTCTCCTGCATTTTAACCTGCCTTGCTCTCACAGCCTCTTCTTTACTGTACCCGCCACAGACTGGAGGGAATGCTGCCTTTATGCCATTGCTATTATGTTAATTCAGTTAGATTTCAGAATTTACTGCCTATACTAATAGTATCACCTCCCCCTTCTCCCCCATATTCTGCCTGGTTTTGAGCAATACATCTACTTGCACCAGTGTGGGGCATGCTCACTGCGGGAATGCATTTTTATTTATTTATTTATTTATTTTTGCCAGCATAGAATTTACCCTGGAAGAACCTTTTTGAGTGGCTGCCTTCCCACCACAAGTCGTGCAGATGCTTTTCTCCACCCCATCCTAAACACTGCCTCCCTCTCTCCTTGTGGTTTCCTGGACTGCATGGTTGCTGTACCAGCTCCCAGTATACCGTGACTGAGGAAATGGAAAGGAAAAAGCAGGTTAGAGCAAAACCAGATGGTATCACTTTAATATGAGCAAACTCCTGGAGCATGCAAAGAAGCACAGGGGACGGTGAATTCCTCCTGTAGCTGAGAGGCAGCCCTATCAGAGCAGACAGTAGTACTTTTACCTACCATATGGATGAAAACAAAGAAATGAATGATTAGAAAGTAATGACAAATTCATGCCCACACAGACTAGTGGGAGGACCACCACAGAAGTTCTGGATGCTGGGATGTGATGGTTTCGCTCGGGTGGGTGACCGAGGTCCACCACAACCGCTCTCTCACTCCCCCTCCTCAAAGAGGAACAGGGAGAAAATACGATGAAAGGGGCTCAAGGGTTGAGATAAGGACGAGGAGATCGCACAGTAATTATTGTGATGGGCAAAACAGACTCAGCATAAGGAGATAGTAAGATTTATTGCCTATTACGAACGAGCTAGAGAAGTGAGAAACAAAGGAAAGAAACCAAAAGCACCTTCCCCCCCCATCCACCCTCTTCCACCTCCTCCCCCCGAGCGGCGCAGGGGAACGGGGGAATGGGGGCTATGGTCAGTCTATAGAAATTCTTCTCTGCCGCTCCTTCTCGGTCACTCTCGTCCCCTGTGCTGTGGGGTCCCACCCACGGGATGCAGTCCTTGCTGAACTGATCCAGCGTGGGCTTCCCACAGGCAGCAGCTCTTCAAGAACTGCTCCAGATATGGGTCCGTACCATGGGGTCCATCCCTCAGGAGCAAACTGCTCCAACCTGGGTCCCCCACGGGCAGCAGCTCCTGCCAGGTCACCTGCTCCTGCGTGGTCTCCTCTCCACGGGCTCCAGGTCCGGCCCGGAATCTGCTCCGGCAGGGGTCTTCCACAGGCCGCAGTCTCCGTCGGTGCAGGGCCACCGTGGTCTCCTCCACGGGCTGCAGCGTGGAACCCTGCTCCACCGTGGTACTCCATGGGCTGCAGGGGGACATCCTGCTTCACCATGGTCCTCACCACAGGCCGCAGGGGACTTCTGCTCCGGCGCCTGGAGCACCTCTCCCCCTCCTTCTTCACTGACCTTGGCGCCTGCAAGGCTGTTCCTCACTCCTCTCACTCTCCCAGCTGCTGTGTGGCGCAGTGTTTTTTTTGTTTTTTTTTTTTTTTCCTGTCTTAAATATGCTCTCACAGAGGTGCAAACAACATCACTTATTGGCTCAGTTCTGGTCAGCAGTGTGGCCCTTACCAAACATGGGGCAGCTTCTAGATCCTTCTCACAGAAGCCACCCCTATGGCCCCCTGCTACCAAAACCTTGCCACATAAACCCACTACATGGGACTAACAAGTAAAAGAGGATTGCTGAGCTAGTGGCAGACACATCTCGCAGGAGCCGCGGCCCCTCAGCGGCTGTGGGAGCCGAGGTGCTCATGGTGCTGGGCAATACCAAGAAGAGCCACTGGCGCCGCCTCGGCATGCAAGGCTGGAGAGGTGCTGCGTGTGCAGGGCTGTAGAGAGGAAAGCGAGGGGCAATTGACTCACACGTCTGCATGTAATCCATAATGTGAAGAACCAAGCTGGTAACAGAAAGCTCTTAGATCTAGCAGGCAAAAGCACATCTCAATCTAATGACTGTAAACTGAAGCAGGCCAAATGTAAACTGGAAATAAAGCATATACATTAACAGTTAAATCTTGGCAGAGTTAACTGAATGCTGAAGGAGCTGTGCCATCATTGGCCATTTAAAAATATGGTTTGGACAGCTTGTTTCCTTTGCTTTCCTTTACCCAGGTACTGATCACAAAGCAGGAATTAGTTCTGGTCCTGCAGGAGACACCACACTGGTTCTTCACTGCCTGCTGCAGTGCCCTGAAGGCCCTGGGGCATACTGCTGGCTTTGTGCTTGAAGGGGCAATACGAGTGACAGAAGTGCTGAAGGAGATCTTGGGCTGAAAGCTTTATCCAGGGTTCCAGTCCTGGTCGGGGGGGCTGTTCCTGGGAAGCAGGTGAGCTGAGGTTACCTGCGCACCAGTGTTTGGCAGGCTGAGGAAGTCACTGACAGGATAACATCATACCCGGGCTCAGCTCCTCCTTGAAACACTTCTGTTTGCAGCTAAAATTTTCCATGCCAAGCCTTTTCCTGAAGATGCATTTAATTCAGATCTTTGATTAACCTCCTTTCAACTACTTCTGAGTTATGGAATGAGTGGAAAAATACTCGCATGTTAGAAATTACTAGTGTTAAAAATAACTCTAACCACAGGAAAAATAGCTACATATTTTTAAGCTTAACCAGGCTTTCGTCCTCATGTGGCCTAACTTTTTCCCCGGAAACAAACATTTGCAAACACAATAGCAATGCTTTTGAGTATGCTCAGATGGTATAGGCTAGGCCTGGAGACGGGAAGGGTCAGGACCAAGGCAACTGCAGTCTAACTTTACCACCTCCCTCAACCTCAGGTGATCTGTAGATGTCATTTGTACAATAGAAAAAGACTGAAAAGGGGATTGTGAGGTCAGAGGCAGACCTAAACAAGAGCGGAGACTTATCAGGAGGGGGAAGCCAAAAGAAAGCAGCAGTCTATAATAAGTGTTAGCAGACACATGGCAGAGGGAGGAAAAAAAAAAAAAAAAAGAGGCTGAAAAAGATGGCAAGGAGGTCCCCAAAGGGGAAAGGTTGGCTGGAGGGAATATGGAGACCAAAAAGACAAGGAAGCCCCAAAGGGGATTTGGAAATCCAGGTAGATGGGAGGGCTTAGGGGCAGCCGAAAAGGATTTGGACCCTGGAAGACAGTGAGAGGCTGGAGGAGAATGGGGAGACCAGAGGAATGCAGCACTGGAAGGGAAGTGGTAACCCTGTCTGTGAGCTGGAGGTGAGACAGGCAGGGAGTGATTGAAAGAGAGCGGGAGGTCAAAAGATGGTCTTGGGCCAAAGGGGAGGCCAAGAGGGTAAGGCGCCCCAAGAGGGGGTGTTCTGCAGTGAGACCGGGGTGTGCAATGCCCAGGGGCAGCTGGAGGCTGGGGCAGGTGGGGACAGAGGGGAGTGGGAGGCCCAGGGCACAGAGAGACTGACCCCAAGGAAGGGTGGGATGCCAGGGCAGATGGAGCCTGGCAGGTGGGAGGATGGAGCAGGAGGAATTCTAAGGAAAGGAGAAGTTGGAAAGGTGGAGTCGCGGATGTGCGGGATGCTGGGGCGGGGGGGGGGGGCGGC
>NC_048903.1:20994958-21030423 GCF_011077185.1 Oxyura jamaicensis | reverse complement strand
CGCGCTACCGCCCGCGGCGGGCGGGAGGGGCCGGCCCCGCCGCGGCCACGGGGGGCGGGAGGCGGCTGCGGGGCTGGTGCCCGGGGAGGGGCTGCCGCAGCGCTCAGCAAGGCGGCGGCGGCGCCGGTTCCGTGAGCGTTCCCTGTCGTTTGGCAGCGCGGCTCCGGCAGCGCGGACACGCTCGGGCCCCGAGGCCGCGGCAGGATGCCCGGGCCCGGTGCTGCCCGTCCCGGGGGTGCGGAAGCGCTGCAGAGGCCGGCGGGCGGCGGGGGGAGGAGGTCCCGGCCCGCCCGCACGCGGAGCCTCTGCAGCACCCGGCTGGGTTCATGAAAGGGAAAACAGGAACGGGGACTGCGCTTGTAGAATTCTAATGAGCCTTAAAGGTTATTTCTCTGCATTTCTAGTGATAATTTCCAATTCTCTGTGTTCGTAGGAAACGGGTAACACAGGTCTAATCGCATTTGGGTACTGTCTAGGGCACACGCTGTATGTTTGGCTGGTGAGGAATATCAACAAACATAAATTATCAACGGCATGGTCAGAGTCTACAGGGGAGAAATAACAAACAGGAGAGTCTTGCATGGCTTTGCATTCTACAGTGAAAATGATCTCATTATCCTTTCCAGCGACTCAGCCAGCTACTTGAAAAATACTTATTAAAAAAAAAAAAAAAAAAAAAAAATGCAGCTCCTGGGAGAGGGTCCCCTCCAGGGCAGGGAAAAATAAAAAAATAGAGACTAGGAGGAAACGGCCGCAGTGGCAAAAATAGGTGGGAACCTGGCCTGCTGCATTTCCAGTAACTGCCAAGAGCCCAAGCCAAATCCTGGTGCAGACAGAAGCACTCTGTGCCTCTTTCGTCCCTCCAGCCCCCTGCCTTCCCCTGCACATCCAGCGGGGAGGGATGTCTGGGCAGCTGGTGGTGCATGGGGGGCACCCACCCATCCCGGTCACACGTGGCCAACCATGGATGTTCCTATTGCCCAAACACCTGGTACTGCTTCTCACCCCTGGCACAAGGCAGCACATTCTGCCTGGGAGCTTTGCTGAGAGTGCACAGACCTCTGCCTCCTCTGTCTTTCCAGCTCCATGGTGGGGACAGGCCCAGTGTCACAGAAGCAAACTCACTGCAGTTGGCAGGGGCCTCTTGATATCATCTTGTAGTCCAATGCCCCTGCCCAGCTCTGTCAATTTCCTCCTGAACCAGCAGCAATGGCAATGGCAGGTAGGAAAAGATAGGGGGAAAATGGGGTTGAGGAGAGACAGAGGGAGCTGCGTACGTAGAAAAGGCTCTTGTGGTTGGGGACCACAGGGAGAACCTGAAACAAAAAGAGGGGAAGGTGGGTATAGGATTGCAGAAATGAGCAGAAAGAAGATCCTCATGACTTTCTTTTCCTTATGGTTAACTTTCATTCTGGCCAAAAAGAAAAGAGTATTCTAAGATACAGAAAAGATAAAACATCAAAACCAGGAGAAACAAAGTTGAGAACATACTACAGTTTTATAAACGTTCTTTAGCCCTATTGTCACAGCAATAATCAGAGACAAAAATTCAGTAAGAGTGATGCAAAGGGATTGATGGCCAAGGGAGGAAGTAGTGCATTTACCATCTCAATGTCTTCAAGTCCAGCTGAATGCACTTCTGAAGCTGCCTTTGTCAAAAACGTTATTGAATGCAGCAGTAACATGGTGAAATTTTCTTGACTGCTGGTACAGAAGGTCAGACTCCTGATCCCTTCCTGCTCTATGTATCCACAGAAAGAAAACATGAAGAAGCACTAAGAGAATATGCCATTATTTTTGTGCATTGATAGTGACTTGACTTCAGCATTTATCTGCATTCATTGGTTAGGTGTGCTTGTGCTGAATGGTGAAAGGTTGGTGACAGCCAATGGGCTGAGCTCTTGAGCAATTAAGTCAATCTCTCTACAGCACCGAATCATGCAGCCTGCATCAGCTGAAGTGCATAGGCCGGCCTTTGTGTGACATGGGGCTTTGAGCAGTCTCAGTGGCCTGCATAACAGTGGCCTTTGTACTTGGTATGGGGAGTGAAGGTGCTATCTCAGAAGGAATCCTTGCAACAGGAGTGAAAGGGTGACCACATTTAACAGGTGCAGAGTGTTTGTTTAGGGACACTCGCTGTCTAAGTGCAGGGCAAATGTGGGCAGTTCCTAGCTCTTCTGCTTGACCTGAACGTGAGCTTTGTTTCAGCAAAGAGAAGGCTTCTGTGCTCTACCCACGCGCTGTATGTGGTGCTGGTACTTGAGAGCAGACGCCTGGAAAAGGACAGGGCTGCACTGTTGTGAGGCTTAACTGATCTTTACTCATAATTTATTGGTTTTCAGATGTTTAGCAGCTGTCCCTGATCTTGAAGGCATGAGACACAGCCAGGTGGTCTTAACCCTGCTAAAGTTCTAGGGCATTTGCACTTTCTTTCTTACAAGGTTTCACTTGTAGCTCCAGGTGCTGTAGCTCTACTCCTTCCTCAAGAGTGAGGGCTTGGGGCTACACTAGATAAAAACAGATATAGAGGGATAGAGATGGTTCTATGGAAATGTTTGCTCAGTGCCCAGGAGCAATCCAAAGGCAAACTTACTGTTAAGAATTATTATGAAAATAATGGAGAGCAGATCATAGTTATGCCACTGAATAGAACCATAGTGGAAACTGCATTGTGATTACCATATGTAGTTCTGGTCTGCCTCTCAAGAAAAATAAGAGTTGGAAGGGTTTCAGAGAAGAGCAACAAGCGAGATCAAATACAAAGAATATCTTCCATATGAGGAAAAAGTAGAAAGACTCTTTAGCCTGGAGAAGAGATATCTTAATGGAAGTATGACAGAGGATTATAAAATCAAGTTTGGCACATAGAGGTTGACTGCAGTATGAGTTCTTGTTGTCCCTTCCATGTAAGAACCAGCAGCACCCTATAAATTAGCAGGTAACAACTACGAAACAAATAGCATTTTTATATGCCTTATATTGTGTCTAACTGCTTGGCAAAGGATCCGATGGGTCTCCAAAGTTCATACGCATTCAAAGAGATTAAATATTGTCATGAGAGAAAAAAAAATCCATTTACAGTGATTAAATACAAGACCCCATTTTTGCTTCTGAAGCCTCTGAGCTGCAGATCATTGGAGGCTCGCAGAGCAGTACTGTAACAGCTATGCCCTCTTCTTACACTGCCCAAGATAATAACTCTTGACCACAATCAGAGACAAGAGTAGGCTAGACAGACTTTCAGCTCACTGCAAATTTATAAGTTGTTCTTATTTCCCTTCAGTGCTCCAGATCATTTGCAAGGACTGACCCTGACAGTATGACCTGTCTCAGTATGTTCCTTCTCCATTTCGTAGAATCATAGAATGGCTTGGGTTGGAAGGGACTTTAAAGATCATGTAACTCCAATCCCCCTGCCATGGACAAAGATGCCACCTGCTAGATAAGGTTGGCCCCACCCAGCCTGGCCTTGAAAAGACAATGGACCTTAGTCCACTTCTAAGTCTATTTCTAGTCCGTTTCTAAGGACCTGTATCCAAAAAGTCCAAAATATTGCTGTGGTGTGCTGGTGACCCCACCTCTGCACTGCTGTGCCAGGATACAGGTCAGCCTTCACAGACTAGTCCGCTTTTAAACAGAGCTCACTCCTAGCAGTGGCAGAGCTGGCAGCGATGACAGTTGGAAGCGTGTATGTCCCAGCAAACAATTTGCCATGGCATCAGCCAGCCAACTTCAGTGCTAAAACCTGTGCTTTGTTCTCATGGGGAGTCTGATGCTGGGGCTGACAGCAATTATACCTCTGTCCTCAGTACAAGTGGTGGGTGAAGGCCCTTAGACCAGGCACCCAGGTGTGACCTGCTGCGTGCTAAGGCTCCCAGTGGCGTTCAGAGCTGCCCAGCGCCTGCCTCAGGGCTCAGCCACTCCAGAGTGTCTCAGGGAAGCAAGGCACTGCGACCTCCAGCCAGGAAGTCAGCAGCTTCTGTGATACGCAGGCTCCTGCTCAGCCCACCTCTGCCTGTGGAGTCTAGAACCACAGGGTCCTGTCTGTAACTTAGAGAGGCAGCCTCATGTTGAGCTGCATGTACCTGGGGGGACATAAAGCAGGAGAGACCATGCTGATCTGCTGGTGCTCCCCAGAGGGAAGGTGGGGAACCCAGAGGCACCTTGTTTTGACACGGGCATTGGAGCTGCGCAGCAGCCACTCACCTGCATTGAATGAGGCTGTCTCAGTCAGCAGGCTCCTGAGTTCTGTCCTCTGGGGCAGGTCAGAGCAAGGCATGATGCTTAACAATAGTGAGGCGGCATGCAGTACAAAGAGAGACACACCAATGAGGAAATGCAGTAGCTCCCCACAGCCATTCCAGCTCTGACACCGGTGGCTCCCATAGACTGATTTGCAGCAGCATTTGCTGCTTTGAGCTCTTACCTGCTTCTGACACCAGCAACTAATTGGTAGTTTTCCAGCAGGCTGTGGGTTTACCAGAATTGTGCAAGCATACTACTCTTTTGGTCATTTGGAGTGTTTTTTTTTTTTTTTTTTTTTTTTTTTTTTTTTTTTTTCCCTGCAGCAACTGGTATCTGTCCAGAGCTGGTATAAGAACCTACAATAAGCTGCAGAGAGCAAGATGGAGCAAAGTGGATTCCTGGTCAGTGCAAAACTGCATTGTTTTTTCTGCAGCACACAGAACTGGCCTCTGCCTGTCACATTTCTCATCTTCATGTGGAATTTGTCTGGGCAGTTACCATGCCCACGAGGGACCTTCAAATATATGAAATGAATGACTTTTTCATATTACAGGACATGATTCCAAATACCCCAGTGCATATGTGCTAGCTGGATTCCAAGAATCAATTACCAAATTGCACTGTCTTATTCTAAAGCAAGCTACCAGTGGAGAAACTGAAAACAAGATTTTTGTAGCTATACTGAAATGTCACAGTTGATTTTAAGCCTCTTAGACAGTATAATATTGAATGTAAGTTCCTGCTGAGGGCTATCGACTTCAGTATGTGCCAAGCTGCAGGGAACACCCTGTGCCATGCCTGCATGTGTCGGAGTGCTTTCCTCCACCAGCAGTGTGACTTAGATCAGAGACCAGCTTCCTGGGATTTCCCATCATCAGCCTTTAAGATCGCCGTCCAGAAGAAGGGATCTGTGCAGCCACAAGATGAAATGCACTCGGAAACAGCATCATCTTCAAAACATGCAAAGGGATTAGCAGTCTGAAAACAGCAACATGCTGCCCTCTGTTCGGGGTGGAGGCATGCTGCCTGCTGGGGCCTTGGGGATGGAGGAGGCGAGGCCTTCAGATGTCACTCTTCCAGGTCAGGTGTGCTTGTAAGTACACACTCTGTCAGAGTAAGTGCACATTCTTGTACTGTAAATCCTAAACCGACTTTCTCAAAGCACCTGCTGTCATGCTGCCATAGTGCTAGGGAATGTCTTCATGGTGTAATGGAATGATATACCTTAAATATTTGTAATTAAGAACAGTGGTGTGTTGGTACTGTAGTACCACAGCAATCCAGAGATTATTCACAACCCTTGTACATTAGAGCAGCAGGCAGTATTCAGTGTTGCAGCCATATTTTGGCAACACTGATGCATGCCACGCAATGTCTGAATAAAAAGCATCATTTCTAGTAATGTAAACCATATTGTCCCCAGCCTGCTCTGTACTCTTGTCCCTTCTCATGCCTGCCTTCTTCCACAACTGCTCCAGCATGTCAGAGTTCCATAAAACGCCCCAATATATGGAAACAATGGAGCACATTGTAGATTTTTTCAAAGCATCCAGATGGGTGCCTCTTCATTTTGTAAAGCCCTTTCCTACAGCTCTCCCAGCTGCCAACATAAGGAATGCAAGACTGAGAATCTAAGATAATTTCCCTTGGCACCATGTAGAAGAGTTGATCAGCAGACAATATGGGCAGGCCACCAGAGCAGCTCTTGGAGGTGATCTGCTTGGTACTATTCCTTTTGTCATCTCATGAAGTGCCTTTGCTTTGCCACACACTTCCTATTCTGCTGCACACAGCTCTCTGCAGCGGTCTAGCAGTCACAAATCCTCCATATTCTTATGATGCAGTGATTCCCCTACATCATTCTTTTTGTGTACCTTCCACTGCAAAAAAAAAAAAAAAAAAAGAAGCAATGAATGTTCATCCAGCATTTCCCTTTCCCTTCCCTGTTAGATCATCCTGTTTAACAGTAACCAGTCAAAGATCATATTAGAAGCATGATTTTAACAAGGGCAGCTCTGTCCAGGCCTCTTTGACATAGTAACCTAGAACTCTAGTTTGGAAATCCTCCCCTATTTCTGGAGTATGTTAGTACAGTGTCAAAATTATGGACTACAACACTTTCCATTCCTTTATTTCACTCTGAATTAAAGACCATCTACTGAAGACTCACTTCAAAAAACAGCCAGGCACTTTCTAATATTGAGCAAAATGCCTGAAGAATAAATTGCTCCTATCAGAAATAAAGCATTTTAGTTCTGCCACAAGCAGGGAGATCTGCGCTCTAAGTCTCTCCAAAGGCAACTCCATCTTTCCTGCTTTCCTCTCATTTTCTTTTGATGCACAAAGCCTGCATACTGCAGTGATGTGATTGGATTCAGCTTTGGAGCAGTGTAATTGTAAATATTCATTGGAATCCAAGTTAGTTTTCCCAAGCCTCTCTTAAAGACTGCAGCTATACAAACAGCTGTAGCCCTGCATTAACCTCACAGCCTGGAGGCTGCCTATTTCTCTGTAGCCCCAAAGACTGCTCTTTCAGAGGCTACACAGAGAGAAATCAGCCTTGCAGACCATTTTAGTCAATGCTTTATCATTTTCTTTATTTCCCCTAACATCTGTATTGTAGAACTGGCTCTTAGGCCCAGGTACCTGTTGGGGTTCCTCCCCAGTGTCTACACAGATGACAGAGTTCACCTTCCCATGTCACTCACAGTTTCCACTGGCTATTTTGGCTGTCCATGTCTAGCCCCTTTAAGCTACCAGCAGTGCTGGGATGTCTATGTCTATGTGAGCTGTCCCGTGTTCCGGTATATGGTATGTGTGTGCTCGTTCCACCATCCTGCTAAGGACCTATGGTCCAAGTGGGTGCTCCTAAGTACTAACATGGCTGCTGTTCCATGGACATGGTGAGGCTGTGTGCGTAGGCAACATTTCACTAAGAATTGCACGCTTGCTAGGTACTGAGAAGAAAGCAGGTAAGTCAACTGCTGATATCCAGGCAATTCTACTTCTCCATCTATTAAGTACCATGACTGCACTCAAACACTGGATAGGCAAAGGGCAGTAGGCTCCTGCAGCTACCAAGGAGCAGAGGTGGGACATTTCCATCAGTCAGACCCGCACCTCCATGTTGTCTGGACCAGCCACGGCACAGCAAAATTAAATAGCATCAAGCTGACCATGCTCTCCAGGTGGTCTCTGACTGCTAGCCATGTCCTGCACAACTTATTTGCAAAGCAGCACATGTAGGAAACTGCACACAGCTATTTTACTGAGAATGGAAATTGAATTCAAAAGTTCTGATAGCAAATAGCAAATGTACACTCCCATCTCTGCTTCATCTACTCTTATGTTTACCACCAAGGGTGGAACTGCAGTGCTGAGGCCAAAGCCCGAGGCACAGCAGCACATGTCATACAGATGGTGGTATCAGAGCCTTCATCACCCACTGACATCCTCCAGGCTCTGCTTGCTCTCTTCAGCATATGTTAAAGCACATGTTCTGACTACTGAGTAACTTGTGACCAGATATGTAGGTAGTAAAAGGGGCAACATCCAGCTTTCTTTCCACATGCATATTCCTGAGTGCTACTCAGCAAATCAGGCACTCGCCAGTGTGGCTGAAGCAATGCAGATTGTTGGATATATCACTAACGAGAACAACTTAGAGACCGTCAACTGTGCAGTTCTGGCAGGCAGGCCTGATCTTACCTACTTGATTCACAACTCTGGCACCAGTTCTCAGCCAGCTGCACTGAAGCCTCTGCTCACCCTGCAGAGCACGTCTTTACCCAGGAGCATCCCAGACAGTGACAGTGTGCTGTTTTGGAACATGTCAAGGAGCACCGAGTCATCAGTCCAGCATGTTCAGGTGAGTGCTAAGGATCCTTATGAGGAATTGAGTGGATCTAATTACTTGTCCTTCCAGAGGGCTGGAAGGGGACCAACTCCATGCATACAGAATCCCCCAACCCCCTACTCAGGACAGAGAAGGGAACCCTGTTCCCCGAGAAGAGTGTTGAAGGAACATCACTAATGAGGAAGACACATAAAGATGAATTTACAGGGAAAACAGTAGCGTGTGTACTCCTCAGCAAGCCTCCTGTGACAAAGCTTGCAGGAGCATAACAATGAGGTGCCAAGAAAGAGGGAAGAGTACTCCCACAAACCAACACTGCCACCCAGCACAGGAACATGGACAGCACAGCTGGAGATGTGACACCATCTGAAGCACAAAGCTGGGGCTGAGTCTTGCGAAGATCAGGTGAATCACAGCTGGAAATGAGCACCCATCCAAGACTCAAGCACAGTTACTTTTTAGAAAGGAGAATCACACTGGTAAATGGTATGTTGTTATCACAGGAGTGCTGAAAAGTGGGGCTCTGAAGGCAGAGTTGAGTTTCAAGGTTTGAGCAAGGTTAGATTTAGGAAATGAACAAGGCTGGCATGAGCCTTGAGAAGCTGATATCCCTCAGGCCCATCCTCCTGTTCTAAGACGGGAACGTACAAGTGCCCTATCTTTTGTTTCTGTCCTTGAAGATCTCTGGTGATGCAGAATCCCCTGGCCCCTGGCAGTCTGTTCATGTGTTTTGCTCTCCCCATTAGAAGCTGTTCCTAACCTGAATCTTTCTTGGTGCAGGATACACCCATTAATTCTTGTGCATGCCTTCATGGACATGGAGAACAGATGGCTTTGTTCCTCTTTCCAAGAGTTTCTGACATGCAGCTGGTGTGATTTTCCTCAGTAATGCTGGAGAAGAAAAAAAAATCATCCAGATCAGAAACAACAAAAGAAAACCCGTCTGGTGGAACTCACTGCTGCACAAAGAGACAGCAGCTATGAGAGCCCTGTGAGAAAACAGATAAAGTAATGAGGCCTTTCTACAGATAACAGCTCCCAGAGTCAAAACAGTTTTTCAGAGAGCAATGTCCTGTCCTGAGCATGAGCTAATCTCTAAATCAACCTCTGGAGCAAGCTGCTTCAAGCCACCTGCTGTAAATTTCCTGCACCTTTCTCTAAGGCTGCTGATGTTGGCTCTGTTAAAGATATCTTTGTCTAGGCCACGTCAGCCTAGATGCTTTGGCAAGGAGGAACTTGGGCCATACCTTGAGCTCTAGGTCTGACATGTGACAGGTCCTACAGAGCAATACATATCACAGAATCACAGAATAGTCTAGGTTGGAAGAGACCTCCAAGATCACCGAGTCCAACCTCTGACCTAACACTAACAAATCTTCCACTAAGCCATATCCCTAAGCTCTACATCTAAACGTCTTTTAAAGACCTCCAGGGATGGTGACTCAACCACTTCCCTGGGCAGCCTATTCCAGTGACTAACAACCCGTTCAGTAAAGAAGTTCTTCCTAATAACCAACCTAAACCTCCCCTGGCGCAACTTTAGCCCATTCCCCCTCGTCCTGTCACCAGGCACGTGGGAGAACAGACCAACCCCCACCTCGCTACAGCCTCCCTTCAGGTACCTGTAGAGTGATGCTCCTGTTGCACCAAATCAGTCCAGTGCACATGATGGACCAAAGCAGATGCTTCAGCTGCATACATAAAGACTAGGCTCAGACCAGTCAGGCCTTTGGCTGCTGAGATTTCCCTTCCTGACATGAGTTTGGATGTTCTCCTAGATGTCTTACCAGTAGGTCAGTGTCTCGTAGCTCAGCCTAGAGATAATAATCACTACATCTTTCTTTCATGGTTCATACTGAAGGACAGGTGCTATGTCTTGCAGCCTCATCTGTTCCTCCTGCTTGTGCCTTTCTGACTCCTGAGAGAGGCTCCTCAGGATGGAGGTCAGCTTCTCAATGTGCTGAAAGATCAGCTCATGACAGAAAACAGGCAGCAGCCCTGCCCAGCAGTCTGTCTGCACATAGTGATGCCAGGCTGTGCTGTGACTGACCTTCAGGGTTGTGTGAGATAGCCAAGCGGATCAGCTACACTGCAATGTCATACCCCCCCAAACCTGATCCAAGATGCTGAATGTAGGCCAGATCAGCTGACCTGTGGGTGCTAGAAACTAAAGCAGCTTCTCTCACCATTATGCCAGCCTGTGTCCAGGCACTCTCTTCCACCTGCAGCATAAAGCCATGACTCCTCTCATGGCTTTCAGGGTGGGAAATGTGCCAGTGAACTCTCCAGCCTTTGCAGCTCTGCAGAACCTGACACCCAGCCTGGAGCACCAGCAGGGCTCCTGGCATGGCTGCACCAGCCTTCCTAGCATGCGCTGGGAGCACAGTCCTTCACCGGCAGCTCAATTTTCCAAAGCAGCGAGCACGGTGTTCTTTGGGGCTCCTGCTACAATGATTTATCCAGGTCATTGTGGGGACAGCTGGCTAACTGAGGTTAACAGCTTTCTCGGTTTCATTTCAAAAATACATTAGCATGGGGGCTATATTAAACAATGATGTGCCAAATCCTGATTCATTCACCAGGAGAGCTGATGATCAGGTGGAGAACTTGGCTGACAGGCAGGGCTGTGCTGCTAGCCTTTCCTTAAAGGGCAGGACCATAACTCATGCTCCCAGTGCTAAATTACACCTGACGCTCCAGGCTGCAGACTCCTGATATGTGCAGCCTGCTACAGGCATCCTGGGACTGCCAGCCCTGGGAGCACAAAGCCCCCAAATCAGCAGATTTATCAGCAACTGTGTCTGGCTCAAAACCTCACCTCAGCAGCACATGCAGAAGGACAGGCCTGGCTTATAGGCTGCTGGCCTTTCCCAGGTTCCCGTTTCCCCTCCATGGCCCTATTCTGGAGGAGCACCTCTGTGCTGTCCCATGCTCCCCTGCTCCTGTCCCCAAAGCCACTGCCTCTAAAGGATCTTGAACTTCCAGTTCTAGTCTCCAGTCCCCTGAGTTGCGTGCCTCCTGCTGACTTATATTACTGTTAGCTTGTGCCAGCAGCCCCAGGCCTGTTCCTGCTCTTTACACTCTGTAAGGTGTATTTTACTCTGCCAGCTGGAAAAGCAACCAACTCCTGAGGTCAGCCTTTAGCTCCACCTTAGAGTGCTAACATGCCAGCTGCTGAGGTTTCCTGTGAACATGCAGTGACTTTACTGAGTATGTGTAGGTCCTGTCTCCCCTCCTTACTGTCTGACCAGTAATTATCTGCCTGAACAGTGGGAGGGGGACAGTTAGGCCACTGTCTGGAGCAGCTACCTCTGCTCTAAGTCCAGTTTGATCTGCAGGGTCCCAGGATGATAAGAGTGATGGTGGCAATGGATTCACGATGCCAGCTTATTCCAGTCTACATTGCTCTTCACAGAAAAGAGAAAAGAGAGCATTCTTGACTTAATGTGCTTAAGAGCTGAAACAGAATAGATGTAAGGACTGTAGCAGTAAGGACAACACAGAACACTGCATGCCATTGTCTTGCTTTTCTGTCACTTTCTACCTATCTTTTTCAGGTACTGTTCACCCTGGTATATGAATCACAATGGAAATCAAGAGAACATTTTGCAGTCTAACAAGTATGCTGCTTGTAGTTTTAGTTCCTCTGTACACAGTACTGTGCTGGTCAGATGCACTTTGTTCTTCCTTTTCCTCTCTGGCAGTTTATACTGGGTCAGGTTGAAGGGACTGTGCAGTTTCAAAAGTGTGTAGGAAATGATGAAATAGTTTTCACTGACCTTTTCCCTTTCTTTCCCTCTTCTACTGTTTGGATTTAGATCTATTTAATGTGATGTTCACTCCATTTCTGCAGTGTGCTGCAGCCATACCCATGCAGCAGCCTCCTGAATCTGGGGATGGCAGTGATCTTCCACAGGCTCCTCCTCTTCAGGACAAAATCCCACAAACTCTCCTCCCCTTCTCTCACCTTTGGGCTGGTTCACTGTGTTGTTCTTTTCCAGGCTCCATTGGGAAGTACTCCAGTGGGAAGTACTGCACTGGAAGAGATGGGAGCAAAGTGATTAAAGACCATAGTGGAAAAGCAGCAAGAGGAAAGGGTCATGAAATATTCTGCAGCCTTGGACTGATGTGCAGCCACACAAAGTCAAATGTGTACGGAAAACACACCAAGAGCTTTGAATTGCTATTGCAGAGTACAGGAGCATTCCCAGAGAGTGCTTAATGGCCTGTGTATGACCAACAGGGCTAGTGCCATCTTACTGCCTTCCCCCTCTGCAAGCTCTCAAGGATGTTATCAACATCACATGGATGATGCCATTGCTCCAGAGATGTGTCTGTCAGCTGGCACAAGAGCAGTGGAGGAAGTGCTGGTGTGTATGGGGGAAATACTGAGGAGTGAGTTCTGAGACACTGTGGGGACAGGAAAGTGATTCATACACAAGCAAAAAGATGCTCATGGACCAGAGGAGTTCCTCACTGAGCTTCCTTGGGCCACCAGGACTGTGGAGGTAGAAAAGTGCTCCTGGGATGGGACAGTAGCTCTTGGCACAAATTGTGGGGGACATGGAGACAAGGGAAAAAGTTTGGCACCATTGAAGAAGATGGGAGAAGAGATCAGCAAGGTGTAAGCTGGCACTATAAGGTCTGTTTTATTTTCAGTCAAACTGGCACTCCCTGAAACTACACAAATAACAGAACTGAAAGCAACAGAACAAATTAAAAATATGGTGAAGGGTGACAAGAGGTGACTTAATGTTGGGATGGTTTCCCTACTAACAACAACAACAACAAATACTGGGGCCCTTCTGTCTGGGAGAAGGATAATGGAAATAAAACATGAGAGAGGTCTGTAAAATTGCAAGTGTCACAGAGAAAGTGACTAAAGAATGATTGGTCATGGTCTCTTCCAATAAAACAACAGAAAATGTCAGTTGACAGGTTCATAAGAAACAAAAAGAAGTAGTTCTGCATCATGGTTAAACAGTGGAACTTGCTGCTATGAGACATTGCAGAAGCCAGATAAAATTGGAGTTACAAAAATAGTTTGACAAAGTATGGATGAAAATTCCTCAAGGGCTCTTAAACACAAAGACTCCAGCTTGGGCTTAGGAACCCCATAACCAGAGAGGTGGGAGAGCATCTTGGGGCAATATCAAACCTTCGCCTTTTTTCTCTCTTTCTGAGGCATGGGCATAAACTGCTGTGAGACACAGAGCTAGGTGGAGCACTGTTCTCACCCCGAACAGTGTTAGAATTTTATGTAACAGGACTTGATGTACTGTAATTGGGAATTTTGTAGGATAAAGTTTAGAGCTGGTGTGTTGTATCTGTCACTTTCACACCTAAACCAAGCAGTTAGACTTGTCTGAACTCAGCATCTTCAAATGGAAGGGATGGGGTGGGGTGGGGTGGGATGGGGTGGAGTGGGATGAGAAGGGAGTATGACAGAGTAACTATAAGGAGCAACAGAAGTGTGATTCCTGCCCTATTATGCTCTCCCACACAAATCCATACATGGTGACCCATACACATATGCAGAACAAAATGCAGGCGCACACTGATGCACTCACAGATTCATTTGTCCTCTGCCATTCATGCACACAAGCAGAGAAAAGCATGCAAACTGCCAGCAACCAACTTTCTCTAGTGGGCAATCTGAAAACAGGCTTGCAACATGCAATTCTGCCCACATGCTGTGCTGTCTCTTCACACACACATACACACTTGGAGAACAAAGGATGACTTGGCAGTACAAGGAACAGTATCTAGTTATGTTCCTTCAAATGCTAAGAACATATCTCATTATCACCAAATTAAGGGAAACAAAGCATTTCCACTTTAAACAACAAGGGGAAAAAACCCACCCAGATCCTAAAATGCTGCCCTCATTCTGGATAAACCAGAGGTGCTGAGTTCATTCCTGCTATCCAGCATGCTGGGACCTGATACTCCGGTATCAGGACTACCTGGCTGATTTAGTCTTCCAGAACACTGAGAATATTTCACTACCAAGTTTTAAAATAGACATAATTTTCTGGTTTATGAGGTGCTGAAAGAGATTAGAAGCAGGTACCATGGACAACAGACGCAGGTTAAGCAAGTAATCCTACAGTGTGCAGCAGCAGTAGCTGCACAGATTTTCAGGATCTGCTCTCTTCACATCCAAGAATGTGTTTGCCTTGTGGATCTGAATCACAGTTTGTTGTCAAAATCCATTCATGACTATAGGTGCCCGAGCGGACAGCAGGCAGATAAACCCGTGGCTAAGGAGACATGCGAATGGTGCACACCCCCAAGCCAGATTCATGTGCAGAAGGAATATGCTGTCTGAGCTGTTTGACTCCTGGCAGCTTCTGAAATGCAGGGACTGGAGTAGAGAGCTCTATCAGGGCAGAGGACCAAACTGATACGGCACAGCAAGAACTGGCACAAACACTGCCCAGCAGGCCTCCTGTCAGGTCCACAGAGCAATGAGGGTACTCCCATTGCAAATGTCTGCATGTCCTGGAGCAAATCTAGGGTTTCATCCACGTCATCATAGCTGAACAGCTCTGAACAAGCCTTGTCTCCTGGCTGACTACGTCGCTGTTACCACCAGCCAGGAGAGCACTGTCCTGGGAGGCATGATCTCCCCCTCCTCTTCTCCACCAGCCACCCTTTTTCCTTCTCTCTGAGGAGATCAGCAATAGGATCAACATCCAGGACATCTGCACATTACAGCAGTCACCCTCAAATCAAGTGCAATCCAAGCACCTATTTACAGTGGCTGCAGAGCAGCAGCCAGTCTCCCCAGTTCCCCAGACTTTCCCCTCCTCACTGTGAGTTGACAGACTCCACTTCTGCATCATTAGCTCTTCCTTATGCTGTCATTTAAATGAAAACAGTGGATTATCACCACTGTTGTGAATGCATTAAATAAAGTTCCAGGCCTGGCCCACCGAGCTAGACTGTGTTGGCATCTTCCCCTACCTGCTTCTGAGCTTCCTCTTGCAGCTGGTGGCTGGCCTCCAGGTCCTGGCTGAGCTGCTGGATCCGGCTGCATTTCTGCTCCAGTTCTGCCTGCCTCTCCCTCTGCTTGGTCTGCAGTTGATAGATCCTCTGCTCTTGAGCATCCAGCTATTGACCCGCCCAGGGAAAGAAAGAAAAAATGGAAAAAAAAATCAATTAATACTAAACGGCTTAACAAAACCCTGAACAGCACAGGCCTGATGCTGGGGGTGGGGATTGTCGGGAGGAGACACCTCCCGTGCACAATAGCTGCAAAAACCTGATGTTCTGGGGACAGGAAGCCAATATGGTAGGTGTGATCTGACGCCTGCTGCGGCAGCAGTGGTGTCTCTGGACTGGGGAAGGCTGGGAGACAGCTGCATGGGGTGCTTCAGCTCATGGAGGGGGTGTCAGGCTGGGCCAGGGGGGCAAAAAGGGCAACCAAGCAAAGCCAGTTATTTTAACTGATGGCTGAATAACCAGTTCCTGATGTGGCTACGTGCTGCAGCTCTGCCATGTGCTGAGGACTCCACCAGGTGCTTCCTGAGTGAGGTGAAGGGAAAGGGAGCGTGGTACCTGCAGCTAGGGTAGGGAATGGCAGCAGGCTCTGAGGGCTTGGCATTTTCACTTCTTGGCATCCCAGCTACACAGAGTTTACACAGGGAGGGAGCAGAAAAGGATCATGAATGTCAACCAAAGAGCAATTAGCATGACAAGACTCAAGTATTGATCTGCTAGAGCTGATGGGGCTGCTGCAACCCTGCAGTAGAGCAGTTCCTCCCCACCACTGACCCTGGTGCCTCTGCCATGGACGTCTCTGAGATGCTGCTCAGCCACTCCGGGCATGGCCAGAGTGCCCAGATGTGTGGGTTTATAGCATGGGCTCTGAGCGGCTCCTGCCCCACTTGCGATGGGGAAGCAAGAGAAAACACTGGCCACATAGCCCCAGAATTGGTCCGCTTGGTGTTTTAAATTCAGCACTAAGAAACACTGCTGCTGGCAGGGGCTGCGCCATGCCTGGCCATAACAAAGGGTCCTATGTACAGTAAAGTGACCATTGCAGGTGAAAAGAACATGCTGCTTTCACTGGTCATGGATGACCGGAAACAGCCTTGCTTTATGGGGAAATTGACACTCCATAGTTAGCTGATCACACTAAGGAGATAATGTGCAGGGCACAACCTCCACAGACATCTTGCGTCAGACATCAGACTGGACTGAGAGCAGGTGCCTGTGCCACCATGCAGCAGTGCAGGGACAAGGCTGAACACACAGAGAACAGATTTCCAGCAGAGATCTAATGTATCCTTCCTCCCCTATCAACAGGGCCCATATAGGCTCTATGTGGGCAAAACCATGCGAGTTTCTTCCTAGGGCCAGGAAGAAGAGAGGATCTGAGAGCCCCACAGGTGCTGTACCGCCCGAGTCTCTGTGCCCTTACCACTTGCCCAGACCTGTCACCCCTGCCCTGTCCCTTGGCTCGCCTCTGAAAGCAGCCCAAGGCTTCTGCTGCTGAGAGCAGACACAGCTCACTGGTCTTGAGACCCAGGACAAAAAGTGCAAAACAATGGGCAAGGAGGAGCATCTGAAGCTCCCATGACTAGCATGGCCAGCACTGCAGGACTGTGGTGTTGCCCTGAGCAGGCATCACCTCAGTTGTCATCACCACAATTTTGATGCACGACCACAAAACCTGCTGTGGCAGCACCACCTTTGCTCCCTGCAGCATTCCTGCCTTTGGCTGCTTTGTGCCCGGGCTGTGCGGGGAGCTCTCCTAAAGGAACATCTTCTGGAAACTTCCCTGTTCAGGGGCACATGTCTGTCTGTCCTGTGGCCAGACTGCTGCCCCCAGGCCTTTCCAGGCCCACCTGCCTGCCTGCACCCTGTGGAGCAGCCAAGCACGGTGGTGCCCTGCCAGCACCATGGATGTCCTGCAACATACGCAGCCAGTCAGGGGCCTAATTAATGTTCACTAACTGTCTTACTAAACCTAGAGAGAATTTCAATATTAATTAAATGCTAACTGATTAGTAAAACATATTTACTGAAGACTGTCACCCAGCTGTCAACATTCAATATATACATTAATAATCAATTTGCATGTAATTAACATAAAATGACGTTAATGTCTACATTAAAGTTGTATTGGAGACGTTATGCAGTAGCCTGCATTCCTCCAAGCCATGTTCTGGATGCATGTAAACCATTCAAACCCACACTGAAAAAGGTTATAGCTGTCTAGTGTGATGCACACTGAAAAAAAAGGAAAACATTTAAATTCATAGTGGATCTAAGTGTGAGCTCATGTGCTTGCATGCCTGTATGCTGTTATAGTAAAGAACATCTTTGTGCTGAACACAGGACACAGCAGTTATCACCACGTGCTCTGAAGAGAGAAGGATGTGCCCAGCTGCGAGGCATCACTGCAGTGGTCAGCAGCAGACGGGAACACTGCCTGATTCCAAGATCCCTCTTACTTTGCCTGCAATGACAACTGGCTTCCATTGCAGCATGAGCATACAAGAACCAAGTACTGCAGGCTTTCTGCAAACTCTCTGCTTTGCTTTGGTGCCTGAGACTTCTCAAGGGAGCATCCCTGAGACTGCTATGTGGTGTCTTCTTCCTGTACTTGGCCCAGGGGCTGGCAGCCACAGAATGCCTGGCCCTTGCTGCTGCCCCATGCTCCCAGCAGCTGCCCCGCAGGGCCAGGCCCCGCACGCGGACTGGTGGCTTGTGGAGGAGGCTCCATGCCTTGGAGGGTGGACAGGCACCCACCAACAGGCAGCTTCAGACAGCTCGGGGTCACAAAGCTGCGTCTGCACGGCTGGTCTGCGATGGGCTGGAGACGGAGAGGAACTGATGCCTCCTCAGCATGCAGGACAAACATGCCTGCCAGATGCAAGGCTGGCAGGTGGGTTTGGGAGGCAGAATAACTCTAGAATGCTCAGTGCTATGTGGCTCCCTACCTGCTTCTCAGCAACAGAAAAGCCTGCAACAAGGGATGTCATACGGCTTCATAAAGCAGCATCTGCCTTTGGGTCTGAGTTAGCCAAGAGGATGTATCCTGCTCAAAACAGTGCTGCCTGTCTGTGTTCACCTCCTTCACCTGTGTGCCACTCAGAGACGAGCCCACCTTTCCTTCATCCTTATGAAGTGATTTACGTGCAGCAGGAAAGAAGGTGGCATGTTTAGGGTGAACATCCCCCACCCCCACCCCTCTTCCTCTCATTTAAGTGGAATCAATTGTGCCATTTCTGCTTTGCTTTTCAAAAGCAATTACTTTCATGTCATTTCTACAGACATTCACGGAGAGCGAGAGAGTGAGGGCTTGATTATCCCCCCTCCCATCCCCATCCTGTGGCTTCCGCAGTGGTGGTGAAGTATTAAATTAAATGAGGTGTCTATGGAGCGGCGATGGTTTCAGGTCAGAGGCGCTATGGAAAGCTGTATGCTGCACTGCTCCTGTATATGTAAATGGATATATTAAAACCACTGATGTCAACTTGCAGCACTCATCTCCTCTGCTCTCGGGTGATCAAAGCTGATTGCAGAGGCAATTACTGCAAAGGAAAAGAAAATCACGGCCTCCTGCTCATCCCTGAGCTACCGGAGTTTAATTGCTTAGTGTAGCTGAAGCTGCCTCTCCATCTCCCTGGTGTGCACACGCACACATGTGGGAGCAGTGCGTGCCATGAAACACAGACAGGAATGGACATTTTTGGGGATGGGCAATGAGAAGCACCCCAAGCAGGGGAAGACCACAACATGAAAAATAATGATGCTTAAAAATGAATTAAACCACTACAGCAGGCAGGGCTGTATCTTAGCAAGCCACTAGATCGATACTGGGAGAAAATCAGGGCAGCATAATACATGCCCATAAGCCAGCCTCTTTCATTCTCTGCTCTTTGGTCCTAGATTCACAGTAAGACCAGTAAGACTTCTTCAGCCTTTTACAGGCAGTAGCTAATCAAGCTCCCAAATCCTTGTGACAGAGATCAAAATTGAGACCCCTGTCTTACAGCTGGAATGACCTGAAAGAAAGGTATCAGTGCCTGCCCTGAGAGGTCCCCACTCTTCACCCTATCCTTGCCTTTGTTTTTTACAAACACTTCCATGTGATTACCAGCAAAGGCAGAGGACACTTTAAGCACGGTGCTCAACCAAGCCATAGCCAGCAGGATCCCAGGAGCCACCCTGAGCTGTTCAGCCTTGCCATGCATGGCTGTGGGTAACTCGGTGCTGGCAGGATGTCAGCTGTGGAGGACCAACCTCATGTGCTCTTCATCTAAACACCTTCTGTCAGGGCAGTGTGGAGAGCTGGGTCAGCCAGCTTCCTCCTCGTGTCTGCCACCTTACCTGCCTCCCCGTTGCTGCAAACCAGCATCCATTTGTCTGCCTGTGTCTGAGCGAGTGACTGTGGGACCTGAACAGTGTTAATAGGCCCTGTTCTGCCATGCTATCTCCATTATTGATAGAAAAGCTGGTGTAGACCAGTTTCTGACAATGTACTGTTTTCTAGCAGGACTCATACCCAGCCTAGATACTCCAGGTAAACACACAGACAAAGCCTGCAATGGGTGAGAAAATGGGCTTGAGACACACAAGGGGCTAGCAAAGCCTTGAGTCACGCAGCCCTTTGGGCAGCAGGGAGCTCATGCACACATGAAGGCACTCAGGACTGTGAACATACACAAATCTTGCCCATGTTCAGCATCCACACCAGGGAAGAGGTGATGATTAGGACATGTTAGTAAACACATGCTAGTAAACACATGTTAAAACTCTGCCTTGTGCCCAAATAGGTGCTGACAGCTGTGCTGCTGCTGTCTAAGCATGTATAAAAGTGCTGTGCTGGCCTGGCCATATGGAGGTTTTCTGTACAGCAATATTGGATTAAATCACTACAGCACCTGATGAAACAGTAAGGCAGCACCTTAAGAAAAGTCTCGCTCCCCACTCAGCCAACATGACGCTTGCTGGAGGACAAGAGGAAAGCCAGCGGCTTTGGGGAACCTGGCTTGCTCCTGCAGAGCCTGGCAGGCTGTTAGGGGGGAGCAAGCCGCTTGAGCAGCATAAAAAGCAACTAAGCAACTTTTTTTTTTAAAAAAATATTATTATTATTATATATATATATATATATTTTTTTTTTTTTTTCAGGAGGAGAAGAGACCTTGCTGGGAGGAGCACAAACTGAGATGGATCCTGGGCAGTCCTGCTAAGACTGGGGTCCTGCTGCGGACCAGCCCTTTCTCCCTGAGCCCTCCTCCCAATGGGCTGGGCAGTGGGCACAGTGCTGGCAGCTGGTGCAAGTGCTGCGTCTCCCAGTGGGACCACAGGCTGCCACCCTGAGAGGAGTGGGCACAACTCCCCTGGCTGGAAGGCATCCATGACATCTGCAGAGAGGAGGGGTGCAGCCAGCACTGAGCTGTACCGTCAGCAGAGCAAACAACTTCACAGGACAACCCCGCAGATATCACAAGAGAAGCTGGCAGAGCAGCCTGGACATACTGATGCTTCTCTGTGACTCAATAAGCAATTGAAAGCACCACCACAAAAGCGGTGGCACTGTACTCACACAAGGCAAGAAAAAACATGGTAATTTATTTTCCGTTGTGCTCTTATTCCCTCCAATGAATGCCACCCTGCTTTCAGCCACAGCTGGGTTGAGTGGCTCTATGTGGAAGCATTCCTCATCTGATGCTTGGGGAAAGACAGGCGGACCAGAGAAAAACAAGGGCTGCAATGCATGCCCAGAACAAAAACCAGCAGCAATTCCCTTTGTAAAGGCAGGTGAACCGAAACACCTAATGCTGCCATCCCATGAGGGCATTTGGGAACCATGAGTAGGTCCCAAATATCAAGTGTGACAAAAGTATAAATGCTAAGTTAGTTTGTTTTCTGAATTATTAACCCCTGAAGGTTTCACTTTTGCACGTTACTCCTGCAGCACTGGAAGGTGAAGTAGATTTTTTTAAAAAAACACAAAGAAAGCCTGGGACTCTGCTCTTTCTGCTTGATTCTATGGCTGGAGCTTCAAAAAGCCCCAGGAAAATCATGAAACCCAGAAGTAAATCTTGTGATCTGCTCACACTGCAGAAATACTGGGAGCCTTCAGCAGCTCCTGCCCAGGAACCTCCCCGCCAGGTAGGCTCTGCCACACGTTCTCTTCTCTTCTCTTCCTTGTAAATCTGTATTTTCAGCCCAAGGATTCAACCTTTTTTTTTTTTTTTTTTTTTTTTTTTTTTTTTTTTTATGAGCCGCCTGTCTCTTTTTGTTTAGCTGGGAGTGCTCAGAGCCCTTCCCCCACCTCTTTTTCCACTGCTGCTGCTGGTTTTATTCAATTCAACACTTGAGGGAACTGCAGATGAAATGTCTCTGAATCTAAATTGCCAGCAATAGATCTAACAGCCTTCTTTCCTCTCCCCCACCCAAACTCTCCTCAGACAGAATGCTTGAGCACATTGTCTCTGCCTTACTTGGCTTCGGCTGCAAAATACCAGCACCATCAGAGGCACCAAGTATCAGGAGCTCAACACTCACACAACGTCTCTTGCCGGAGTAAATAACAGCATGCATGAAGGAGAGCACAGCACCGGCCATAACAGGAAGGACACAGAGACCCGTGAGGCGGAGGTGAACTGCTTCCAGAAAAGCAGCTTGAGCCCAAGAGATCGCTGCAAGTGCTTGTAATATTCTGCTCATGGCCATGTATGCGGGGCACTGCTGACAATGACAGTATATGTATTTTGCAGAGCACAGGCACTTGCTATGGCCTCCCGGGTCTCCTGCAAGCAGACAACTTACACTCTAAGCAGGCTAATGCAGCCAGTCTCAATGCCACACATGGACATCCAAACTAAAACCATGCCCGCTCCCATGTCTGGAGGGGCAGCAGGCAGAATGCTCTCACAGCACGCATTTTTTTACAAGGCACCACCCAGACCTTGGGGGTGCAAATCCCAATCCTACCTCTGAAAGCACAGCAAAGGGAGTACTGCTGTAATGGTGGGTGCTGAGCCAGCAGCCGAAGGGAGAGGTCATCCAGTTAGCAGATAATGGCTCCAGCAGCTGCCTGATGAGATGGGAACATGTTTTTCTTTTGGGTGGGAAATGGGGGGGAATTGTCTCACTTTCGGCAGGGCCTATGTGCCCAAGCATTCACATGCCTAGTATGGGGCACACGATGCCATGCAGCCAAATGGCATATGAAAGAATAGGAAATGCATAATTTTTAGTTAGAAAGGAATCTCTGCAACAAGCAGAGTACACCTGTCCCAGCTGCACCCCACTGCCAAGCTCCCAGGGCTGCTGCCCCACAGTGCAGTGCTCAAGCTGGCTGTGTCTGTCAGCCCTACTTGGTACCTTGGGAATGAACTTGCAGTGCAGGGGTACTTGGGGGCTTGTATCCACCAGGGATGGATGTTTCTTCTCCAGTGCCTCAAGGAGCAGCTACACCTGTGAGCCCGTGAGCTCCGGAAAGCTGCCCCACCTCTGCTGCTGCTTTCATCACACTCATCCGTTCATGAGGGGGTAGGATGGCACTCAGGGCACAGCCAGAGCCTGAGGCAGGTGAGCGTATCCTGAGAGTGGGGCACAGGAGTGAGGAGCTCTTTCCTTGTGAATTCCTGCAGCCTCTGGACATATTGCCAACAGCACTGGCATCAGCTGTAGGTTCCGAGAGAAGAAATGTTACGTGATGGTGCCCTTGCCCCACCACTGCCCACCTCTGTAGGCTTCACCCACAACCTCTGCAGCAATGTGTGGCACGTGGGGTGGTGGAAATGGCATCAAGTTCTTTGTTAAGGGAGATCTGTGGGCCCCTTCTGTTTCCATCTGAATGGCCTTTCATTTTGTCCAGTTCCATGTTTGCTGATTGTTCATGCTGTCTGGAGAAGCTTTGATTAAACCTCTTAATTTTCGGCTAAGCTTTTTCTTTCCACAGGGCAAGCCCTTGACCTAAGAGCATAGAAAAGTGGTCAAGAGGAAAAATAACAAGGCAAAGAGGAAGGAGGAGTAAAAGCTGGAAGATGCAGAGGAATTAAAAGCTTGAAGGAGTCGCGACACACAGGCAGAGACTCCTGCAGTGGTTCTGCCAAACAGCAAGCTCCACAGAGTTCTGACTCCCTGCAAAACCAAACGCTGTGGTTCCCCACTGCAGCTGCCCACACTACTGGTGCTGCTCCACTTGGTTCCATGATGCCCTTAAGTCTGCCTCATGGCAGAGAGGGGGAAAGCTGGAAATCAGTGCTTCCAGTTTCCTTGCAAGGGTGCAGAGGCACTGAGTTCTTCCACCACCGTGTGCTACCTACAGACGCTGCAGGGCTCACACTGGCAACCCTCCTGTCACACCTGTACCCTGTGCTCAGCAGGAAGGTGCATACGGGATGCTTCATCATTTCAACCAAGCCAAGAGGACAGGCAGAGCAGAAATATGAACAGAGAGAGCAGCAGCCCCTTACAGACAAGTACTGATCTGGGTAACTATGCCAGACAGGGTTTGGCAAGCTCAAGCTCCCTTCTTGTTTTCATGACATCCAGAAGGTGATATCAAATCCATTCCCTGAGCCTTGAAAATGGACTGGATACAGAACTGCAGTTACAGTCACACAAACACACAGATAAATGCCATCACCTTCGGAACTGGGCAAATTAAATGCTTTTTGCCCTTTGGCTGCAGAGAGAAATATTATAGTAGGCAGAATATTACTGAAACAATAGATATTTTCTGAGTGTAGAGAAAGAAAATGAAATGATAAGTACACGAGGTATGAAATACTTCACTAATGTCAAATGTTTGTTAATCCTGAAACCTAAAGAGAACAGTTTAAAAGTATCAACTTTACAATTACAGTATTATTTTAAGAAAAAGACTAATTTGTGTTCATTCCACAATTGTGAATGCCACCCATTTCCACTGAGATATTAAAAAAGACAACTGACCTCTATGCTGCTCGCCAACTCCTCCAGTTTTAACTGAAATTCATTCATAACGCACAGATGGTCAGTATAAAAACCTCTCTCATAATGAAAGCATATGTTGAGAACAAAAGCAAATAAATGAGGTATAAAAATAAACATACCAGGATGCACCATGCTGACTGTATTATACATTTTCATATTTAATTAAAAGAAAATCTGCCTTTGGGTATCTGTCATAAGAACAGAGTCCTGCTGTGGAATCCACGGCCTATCTAGGATCTGCAGTAAAGCCACTCACTGTGGTCTCTGTGCTCCCAGATGTGGCCTGGATCATTCGGCTGGTCTAGATGTTACCATCATTTGGTCTCAGTGAGGACCAGTGTCTCTCCTCTGCAGTGCAGGGGCCCTGGCAGCTTGCAGCTGATCCGCACATGGGGGCTCCACGGGGTACCAGAAGTATGACCCTGTTCTTACAACAGATATCTGGAGTTACTCTTGTGTTTCAGAATGGTAAAACAGAAAAATGCATTACTGTGTTCATCTCCAAACAGGACTGCCTGGCACAACAGACACCCCTCTGCCCTCCTCTGCATGCCTGGCTTAGGCTGGGAGACTCACAGGGCTTGACTCAGTGCTGAGAAGAGATGTTTGTGGAGGGCAGTAGTGGTAAGAACCAGCTTCCACACAGAGAATCTGAGATTTACCTGAAAACAAAGGGGGAAGCAGAGCACAGGAGTTATGAGCAGAAAGAAACGGTGCATTTCATTCTGCTGTTATTTATAAAGCTCTTTGTAGATCTATGTCCCACAGATTAGCAATTCATAGTATTAAAAGTTGCATAATTAGATTTGCTAAAGTGTCTGTAGCAAAAAACATAAATCCTTGTTCCCAGGTACAGCTGCAGGAGCAGCACAGGTGCCAGCGTTCACACGCTGGCTGGCCTGGGGCTGGCCACTCGGCTGTGCTGGCCTGACAGTGTATTGGTCCGGCACAAATTTCCACAGAAATCTTGTTTGATATCTGAAATGAGCTCACTCTTCACCAGATATTTTATACAGCATGGCTACCGTGGATCCAGGCATTTTTACACACGTCATGAGGAATAATCAGATAGTCCTGCTTGCTGTTACATGCTAGAAAGGAACTGCTGGGGAAATACTGCAGGTGTGAAAAGGAGCAGAATAAGGATTATAAGGCAATGGGTGAGTACCATCAAGACATGATCACTCTGACAGATCTCTGAATTCCCTCCTCAATAGAAAATTCAAGGTTCTGTGATGAAGCAAGTAGTCTCTATAAGTCAACATCTCAGCCTATATAAATCTTTCCTGCCTGACACTCCTACATCTTGACACACTATATGAACTTGAAGGGTGTAGACATGTTCATCCCACTGCTCATCTCCTCTTACTGCAGGATTCCTCATCTCCAACCTGCATATTATGTGATGACACGTGAAATATGGGTTATTGGGCACATGCTAAAGTGATAGACTTATTGAGAAGGGGCTAGTACTAATGTGGATCCATATAAACAGAAGAGAATGATATTGCAGTATTGTGAAAAAATAAAATGTTATACTGAATGAATGAACAGGATGTAGCCCGCATGGCATGTGATGTCACCCTCGTGCTTGATCCCCAGTTGAAACATGGTACCCAGTGTGGGGCAGTGTACTTCAAAGGATTAGTGCAGCAGCTGGAAAATTCCCAGAGGTGAATGGTGCAAATGAACTGAGATCTGGAAACATGACCCCTAAGAGAGGAGGTGAAGGAATTCATTTGGTTAGGTTGAAGAAAGAACAACTGAGGGAATTTTCAAATAAATAAAAGCATGACTCCTGCAAACAGTGAGATTATAATACTTTCCCCATGCCAGCAACAGATAGCACAAATAGTCATGGTCTTAAATTATATTGGGTAAGAGATTAGGAGAAGTTTTTTAGAGGAAAGAATAATTAGATATGGAACTCATTTCAGGCTGCAGATTCATGAGATCTCCATCCTCAGAAGCCTTTACTACTAGATTATATACCACACCTGTCAGGAATGGCACACTTGAGGATATGAGGATGGATAGGTAACAGTTCTTCATGTGTTTCTTGTTCCCCTGCTTTTCTGTTACCCTATAGCCATGCAAGAAGAACTTGCTTTATAAATAGGTGCAGCAGAGGCAATTGTTGAAATGTCTCATGCTCCTAACAGCTAAGCCCTGGTGAAGGAGGGCAGGAGCTATCAGCTTACAGAAGTGGAACAGCTGATACTTCCCTAACCTTGACTTTTGCAAGGAGCTGTGTATCAGAATTAAATCAAATGCCTAACTGCAGACCAAAGAGTGTCTCTTCCGACAGTTCAGAGGGTATGTGAGCCAGGCAGGGTAAGCCTGGTTTCTGCTACAGTAAGCTTACAGGTGATGTCACTAGTGGGTGAGATGACTTCCAGCATCACAGATGCAGAAATATCTTCTCTAATTAGAGATGCCATTTTAAAATGCTCAGGACAGTGTATTTAGGGTTGCTGAGGATTATTATTCCAGGAGAGGAAGTCTTTTAGACTGCAAAGAATAGCTACAAGATGAGAAACATGACTGTAGCTCTCTATAAGCAGGGTGCTATGAGACTAATATCACAGGTATTATTTGCAATATCTTTGTCTACTTTGTCTGCTGCATGCACAAAGAATGCATATAACCTTAACTGATAATGCAAGCACAAAACTAGTGTGCTGCAGTGGAAACTACAGCACAGGGGGAAAGAAACACAGAATCACAGAATGTTTGAGGTTGGAAGGGACCTCCAGAGATCATCTAGTCCAACCACCTTGCTCAAACAGGGTCACCTAGAGCAGGGATTCTCACCTGAAGAACAAATTCCAGTGCAACAACCAGAATATTAGAGAGTTCACTGGTTTCTAGAGCTTCCTACTGTATTTCAAAAGGATTATACAGGCTGTTTGGAACCTGTGTGACACAATTATAGGTGTCTCATTCCTAGATTTGCAGAAACTTAGATGTCTCAATTTGTAGTTCTTCTTTAGGCTCTTCCAGGTTGATGAGGACAGGACATTTTTGTCACTGAGGAAGACTGTGAAGTATGTCCAGCAGTAGGTCCCCAACTTATAACAGAAGTTTTAGGTTTTGAAGACAGAAAACTTGGAATTTTTTCTCCTCCAGCAAAAAAAAAAAAGACCCAACACCCTAGTATTTATTTCATCTCTCAGATAAAGGTTTGGAAAAAACAGTCAGCAACAAACTGATACAAATCAGAAAGAAATGCATAACTCTGGCAGGGTAATATGGACGTCACACATCAGTCTAGTTTGGGCACAGAACCCAGGAAATTTGGGTTTATGAAATCCTTACATTTAACACTGGAATGCTGGCTCATTTTCCCTTCACCACAAGCAAACACTTTAAGAAAATAATTGCTCATGCCAAGGTCCTGGTAGTTATGGTCATGTTACTACCATGTTTCAATCCAGAATGATTTCTGTTGGAAGATCTCTAACAAAAATCAACTCAGTTGCTAAATGTCTTCATTAAGAACATCAACAAAAAAGCCTCCATAAACCAGCTGCTTTTTATATCTTTACCAATGCCATAAGACAGTCCTGATGTACACAACTGTATCTCCGCTAAAGCAGCTGTGAACTTGTCTGCTCCACTGACCGACTGTGTGGCTGCAGGCAAGTCATTTTGTGACCTTGTGCTGAGAAACTGAATAACAAGCAGGAACTTCACTGGAAAACCTTCAAGAAAATTGTTATCAATTGATCTTGAGATTTCCCGAGGAAACAAATTCCTCAGTTCTTCTCCAAGGAAGCATTTGAGACATAAATATGAGGAAAATGGAAGATTTGATACACATGGCTATATCATCCCTGCAGTTCATGGGAAGGCCTGTAAAGTCGCACTGATTTATGTTCACTGGAGACCACAAATATGCAGGAAAAAAACAAAGGTGAGGGCTGTGGCTTTTGAAGTTAGTGCCAATGCATTCATGGTTTGCTGTAGGAACAATTGGAGCATACCTGGCAATACTGAGGACCACGTGGTATCTGGATGAAAAAATACAAAGTGTTGACAACCACAGGAAGAGAAACCTGCTCTGAGAACATGCTTGCAGAGCCCCACTTCACCTACTTCCATGGCTGTGGCTTTAGCAAGGAAGCAAAACTTGTCTTCATCCTCCTGGCCAGATGCTATGAGCTATTTCCCAGAGACTGCCCACCACATCCCAGACTCTCGGCTGAGCCACTTGCCTCTGCAGCTCAGCAAAAGCCCTTGTGAATACCACTCTTCTGAGTAGACAGGGTATCCCAAGCATGCACTACCACTTATTAAACTCTCCTTTGAACTCCTGCTTGTGTACCTAAGAGAAATCACTTGTCTTGAGAATGACTTGCTGCTGAGATAACGTGACTCAAGCTTAAGAAAACAGATGGGACCTGGAAACTGTGGAAGCAGACCATAAGAAAAAAGTGTCAGGGAAACAAAATACAGCAAACAAAGGAGGCCAGTCTTACTAGGGTTCAAAAATACCCCGTCAAACACCTGGGCCAAGCAGAGTGCCCAGGATGAGGGGGCCAGTGCAACACCTGTGGCAGGTCCGGGCTGCACCTGGGGTGTGCCAATTCTCGGAGCAGCAGGAGCAGCGTCCCGCAGCAGCAGGTCTGCAGGCATGGGGCTGGCACCTGAGCACTGCCGGGAAGGGCTCCCCAGAACCTCACCAGTCCTTGCTGATGGGAGGTTTAGAGGCGAGATAGGAAAATAGCACACACACAAAAAAAATGAGGAACTAGGAGGAAACCTTAACCTCACTCTGCAAATCATAATAGCCTTGTCAAAATAAAAGTCAGAGCTAAGTCCTCCTGCTGCACACCTTCCCACTCTGGAAACTGTTCAAGCACAGACATTTTCTATTAGCTGCAAACTCTGAATGCATAAGGGAGAGACTCTGGCATAATATCTGCACAATAGCACCTCCATGCAAACACTATAGCAGTAATGGGAAATTTTAATGATGTAAAGCAGCAAGGTCACACGATGTGTCCAGGCAGCCCTTGGAAATGCACAGTCTCTCCAGATATTACAGAGGAAAGCTCAGAATTGCTCTTGGTTCATTAGGCTTTGCCTGAGGGGTTTTCTTCCACTATTAACTACAAACAAGGTTCAGGTTCTTGTTACTGAGTTTCGTGAATGCAATGCAAAAAGGTGAAGGGGAAGGTTTACAAAGAGTCATTTGTAAATATGCTAAGACAATTCAGATACATTTTAAAATCCATCAGACATCCCAGGTAGTAAGTCACCTTAAACAAGAACATTGAAAAAGCTCTGTCAATACAGCAACATATTTTTCAGCATAGAATTTTTTACATCAACATTGGCAAAGAGTCTGTGCATAAATTACACATAGCAGAACATACAATGCAATTTCCTTCCCTCTAGGCACTGACACTATGTTTCCCTGCAGCCTGCCTGTTTCTCCCAGCTTTATGACCCCAATGAGATGAGTTCTCACTGTTTTTTTCCTTGTTACATTTTGATATTTCAAAGCATGGCCGGCTTCTCACTCCCATTTCCCCGCTCCACATTATTAATGAATTGGAAAGCAGACATCATTAGTTTTTGGAGACCATTTCTTTTAAAATTTACAGAACCCTTCATCTGAATCCCTAGAGCCAGTCTGCTGTTCTCATCTTAGAATCTTATTAGCATCATATCTCCTGGATCCTGCCATGCAAACTGCATTGCTATGCACTTTCTAGCACTTGACCCTTTTGCGGACGGAATTAATTTCCTCTTTGAAGATAGAGCAGCATGCTGTTGTGCTTGTTAAAGAAAGAAAACTCAAGCTAGAAGATGGGATACAAGCAGAGGATATTCTTAGTTAAATATAGGCCACTACAAGATTTTCTATAGGGAGGTTGAGAAAGATTGGTCAAGAGAAATAACAGACTGATGATGCTTTATTACCAGAAACATCTTCCAAAAGAGCATGCAAATAATCTGATTGACAATACTCACTGGGATTTTCTGTTTTTATAGTATAATCTTTTTAAAAATTATTTTATTTTATTTTATTTTATTTATTTATTTATTTATTTTATTTATTTTTTTTTTTTCCAGCAGCATTGTCTTTGTCTGAAACCCTCTGCATCCTCCACCTGTTTCTGTGTGCAAAATACCCTGAGACTTTTGGTTGTTGAATTAATGTGCATACTACAAAGAACCAGAATTCGCTTTCTGCTTGGGGCAATAAAAAGGTGCTGAAGCTGTTTTTGAAGTGCATACAGAAAAATAGCCCTTGTAAAAAGAGGTCTTTCTATACAAGAATAAAATGTCTATCCTCCTGAATGCATTGATGTCATTACAACTATCCCCTCAAAATGCACAACATTCTTACATATGGAGCAAACTAGAAAATGTAGTGTTTCTTGCTCAGTTTGCTATTTCTAGTTCCATAGCTTGCTGTCTACTGGATAATTTTCCTCATCCACATTGTTTTTACAATTTTATTTCTGATGTGTAGTTTAAGCAGTAAAGTTTACTATGATTACTGTAGAAGAAATTCCTTAGCATGAAGACTTTATCCCTTTCATAAGCTCATCAGGAATACACTAATAAAGAACTGTAGAAGTTTATTTTTAAGTAACTTGCAAAAATATTAAGCCAAAGAACACAGAATAACAGAGCAAAGCTTAAACCTTCTCTACCAGCAAAGCTACCAGACTCAGGAATTGGAAAGGGTCCTGGATAGCTGAAACATCAGGAGGTGGGCTGAGTCACCGGTTCAAGCTGATAGCTGACTGGATTGCTATTTCGCGTGGCTGTGCCATGCTCCAAGTGAAAAGAGCTGGGAGATGTCCAGCTAGTTTCAATCACACCAGGGAGCCACAGCTCCTGGGCAGTTTTCCTGGAGTCTAAAGAAAGAGGACAACTTTCATTTCTAAGACCTCTGCACACACCAGCTTTGCTCACCAAAGCCAGCCCACAAGTCAGCCCTGGACATGGTCTTTTCTGTGAAGCTTGGACCTCATTGAACGCACAATGATAATTACCTCCAGGCATCTCTTTCTAGCACAGCAGAATATACAGCAGAGAAACTAACTAGTTCCTTTATGAAGAGCCATGCTCAGCAACCCAGTCACCTTTCTATCTTACTAACTGTGATCTGGAACATCAGTGTTCTCTGGAAAGCAAACTTCCTCATTAAAGGATGGCAAGGTGCCCTGAGGTATACAAAAAAAAGAGGAGTTTTATAGGGGCCTAAGTAATACTGAGTCAATGAGTACCATGTCCATCAGCTTATCCTTTATGTGTCTCTCAAATGAGCATGAGGAGAATTCCTCAAGAACTATGACTCACTCTTTTCTTCTTGTTTACTACCTGCTTTCTGAAAATGTGGGGGATGTTTGTGCAGAATTCATCAGGAAAATGGTGTTAACAGCAGCAGCACAAGTGCCAGACACAGACTGGCAGAGAGCTTATGAATAGTACAATGAATGATCTATAGCAAAAGCCATGGGCAAGAGCTAGCCATTAGTCTGGGGCTTAGTAATGCACTCTTCAAGTACATTACTCACCAATCCATCAGGCAACCTGCTAAAGAACTGAGAGATTCCAGCACTTTTAAATCTGTAACGCAATGGCTGGCAGACTGCACTACATGCCCTAGGTTACAAGGGCATGGAGAAAGACAATTCATTTTGTGTCATAGCCAGTATTTCTTCTTCTCCTTTTCTGTGTGTACTTAAGAAATGGACCTTCTATTATCTGTAGATTAATAGCCAGGAGAATGCTCTGGTGTCTCTGCTAACATTAACTACTGAGGAAGGCTTTCAAAGAATGCCTCACCCTTGCAGTTTTCATTAGCTGGACTGTGTGTGGAAGCATGCACAAGAAAGGTTTCATTTCTTAATTTAAAAATAGTGCCTAGAATATAACTTTTTTTTTTTTTAGAAAAAATACTACAATTACAAGATACTATTAGAACATTGGATGTGACATAATTTAGATTGTCAGCATAATTTGGGCCCTTCTGTACAAGCAGAAGATAGACTCCAACTAACGACCATATACTATCCTGGACTCATCCATTCACAAGGTGGATAATGTACACAGAAAAGGTAATCAGTTAATATTTCCCTTTATCTCTCACAAATTACTGTGTGGCTCCAACATGCATTTACTGCACACTTTTCAAACCTCACATAGAACATTGTTATTAGTCTCCTTGTGGGATTTTCTGCAACATTCATTACTATCTACATTCTCCAGGAAGATTACCTAATCTTAGCACACCTGTGAGTTTTATTACCCTCACTTTAAAAACACAGAATCGACGCAGAGGATTCATGCATTAGATGTCCTCTAATTATAGGTGCTTGATTTCAAGGGTCTAGTTCCGATTTGTGAAGTATTTACCAACTTTACAGTGTTTCATGTGTTCCAAGCAAAACTGGGAGCACTCAGCAATTCTACAAAGAAAACCTTCATGTTCCAGGCTGAAAACTTTGAAGATAAGGAATACACAATTTGAGGCTGGCTTCTGTATTGTCTCTAGTAACATGACAAGTCTGTGGCCACACCTGTCACTAAAAGCAAACCCTCATTGACACAATTCCCAAGCCACTATATGTCATTCTTTAATGCTTCCAGGTTTCCACAACAGTTGGGTGAGAAGTCCCACAGACTGCAACCATCTCTACTATACATTTGATCTGTTCAGAAAGCAATAATCTATCCATGACCTAACTACTGAGGCATATAATCAGAGAGTAAGATTATAAGGCATATGCACAAAAAGGCTGAACTGAATCATGAAGGCCGAATCATACCAAGTTTTGCAGTCTGGGAATGCAGGCAGGGTGTGGTACTACCGTGCTCGTATGAGGATAGAGTACACACACAGGGAATAGAGACAAGAGAGAATCCCAGGCATTGCCAGCAGGACGGGAGGATAAGAAATTTTAAAGTTAAGCCTAAATGTAAAGGCAAAGTACAGCACCTTGCTAAAATATTCTGGCAAAAATATTGAGGTCTTTACACTGAAGCACAGAAGCTTTTGAGTTTTTCAAGAAAATATCTGTAAGGTGAGCCCCCAGTCTTGAACAAGCCATGCATTTTTTTTCTATTAAACTCATTTTTTGAAGAAGTGTTCATTTTTTTTTTTCCGAGAAATCATACCAAAAAAGTCATGCCAAGACAAAAAAAAAAAAGAACATAGAAAATATCATTTTTAAAGTGGGCAAAGAAGTGGCAAGCCATCAAAAAGAGACTCTTTTAATAGAAAAGGTCAATACTAACTTTATGTGACAACATAAGGTAATATTACATTCAAGTTAAGCATCGTAGCTTCAAACATTAAAGCTTAAATGGTAAATTGACTTTGAATACCTAGGTTTAAGCACACACACAGATCTGGAGCCCAGAAGGCGATGAACAAATTGCCAGTGACAGTGCAGAAAAAGGGAGAAGAAAAATAAAGCTACAACATTAGAGGTTGAGAAAAGAGGACAAGAAACAGGTAACTGGAAGAATGAATGAGAAATTGAAAAAGGATGCAAGGAAAAGCATATAAGCATGGCAAAATTGAAATCAAAGCCTTGTATAAGGTAAAAACAGCATCACTTGCAAATCAGTTTAAGATTACTTAATGTAACTGTTGCAAAATCTAGAGCAAACTCTTTGATTGGGTTCAGAGTAACTTAGTTTGGTAATTAATCAATGCACGCCTCTTTTAAATGAAGATAAGAATGTTTAGACAGGATTTTACACCATGAATTAAATAATTAATTTTTAAAAATAATTCATATTTTAATATGGATGATGCTTCAAAGAAGCATCAAAGACAAGGAAAAAAAACACAGAGAAGATAGAAATTTCTTAGTTATACAAATATACAGAGAAAATCTAAGGTTAAACCATTGCAAAATTCCACTTTTTTTTTTTTTTTTTTCTTTTTTTTTTTTTTTTGGATCTTTTATGAAGGGGCAGACTATTGCTCTGCAGAGAGGGAGGTCTGAGCAGCCCTTGTTTTGGTGACTTAGTTCCCTGCACCTACCGACTATGTTGATATTGGCACTTTCTGGGTGTTTGCATGCATGTCTGAGAAGCACAACTGGCCATTCACGCCTTGTGCTTCGGTGTTTACTTAGAGTGCTTACAGTTGTTCTTTGCTTTATTTTAAAAGGTCTTAAAATACTCTAGCGTAGTAAAATTCAGTAGTTATTTCAGCATTTTGTGGGAGAAAATTCTGAAGCCTTGGTCTATTTTTTTCTTCTGCAATCTTCTGCTGTTCTTGGCTGGGTCTCTGCCTGTGCAGTGTGCAGGTGGAGCTGGCCAACCAACCCTAGAGCAGTGTCTGAGTGTGTGGCAAGCTGCGCCAGATGCTGCACACTGTCCATGCCACTGGAATCCAGGCTTTCTTGCCTCAATTCTGTTAGCACATTTCCTGGTGACTTCCTGGATGATTTCCTGCTAGCACATTTCCTGGTCACCTACTTCATGTTGCACAGGATGGCATCCAGGTGGGTTTTGAATATCTGCAGAGAAGGAGACTCCACAGCCTCTCTGGGCAGCCTGTTCCAGTGCTCTGTCACCCTCCCAGTAAAAAAGTGTTTTCTGATATTCAGCCGGACTTCTCGTGTTTCAGTTTGCGCCTGCTGCCTCCTATCCTGTCACTGGGTACCACTGAAAAGAGTCCTCTACCACCACCACTTCAGACACGTCACTGCTGAGGTGCCGGCAGTGCAGGCTGCTTGTTATCACACAGAGTTTCTTGCAGGATGAGGCTTTCCATGCTCGGCTCAAGGAGCTGAGCACAGGAACAGCTACCCTGCTCTGAAGGTCACTTTTCTCCAAGCACAAGGCACGAAGTGACCAAGTCAAAGAGCCTCTGAGATGAGCAGGAGTGTTTGCCTCTCCCGTAGCTCTTCCCAGAAGATGCATGTGCTGCAGTGCACACAGGGCACAAGTGCCCCTCCTTCAGCCCTGGAGAACACCACAGAGGGACCCCCAGGCTGGGAGCTGGAGGATGACACAAAAGAACTAATCAGTTTTATAGGAGCAACATTACTGTTGCCTGCTTTGATCTGAGCTATGGGGCTTCAAAGCCCAAAAGAGATGCCTTTGGCTCTCTTGACCCTCTTCAAGAAGATGTTCAGCTGCCTGTGGCTTGTGCTCCACATTCTGAGACTGGAGAACCACGAAGGAACCTAGGACACGTGCTGTGTATTGGAAATAGGAGACAAAGCAATATCTATTTCTCGATGTTATAATAATGTTTGCAGCATGCAAATCATACCCAAAGATGTAATTGCCACCTTTTGAATTGCTTCTGTTTCCTGTTTCTCTGTTCTTGCCCCTTGCTCTTTCTACTTGCTTCCAAACAGAAGAGTCAAAACTGATTTTTTCTTTCTTTTTCTTTCTTTCTTTCTTTCTTTCTTTCTTTCTT